>NC_064812.1:64848511-65042352 GCF_023721935.1 Panthera uncia | reverse complement strand
TTTTTTTTTTTTTTTTTTTTTTCCTTCCCCTCCCCCATGGGTTTCTGTTATGTTTCTGTTTCAATGACAGTGGAAGTATTAAGGCTTAAGAACATTTCCTGTGCTTCAACAAAACATTTACCTTATAATATATTAGTGTCTGTGATAATTTTACCTTCTTATGTTTAAAATACAACAAGCAACTTCTTTATACTTGGGAAAGAAATGGTTAGCAGCAGGTGTTTTGGCTGTAGGGTGGAGGAATAGAGGCAGGAGATACCCCTGAGAAGGAAAGAAGGAAGGTAACCTGGTCAAATCTCCTTGGAAACATGCTGACAACTCTCCTGGCAAACACACTCATGTATTTACTAGTGGGACGGTTTTATTTATGAATGCCTTTCGCAGAGTGCACCTGGATTTTCTAAGATTGCTGTTGGTAAACAAACCTAGAATCCCATGGATTTATGGGGCATGGCTTTTTGGAAAATGTTAACTAAGTGATGTAACTTATAAAATGTATAAAATGGAGATGTTTCACAACCAAAACACCTCCCTTCTATTAATGACTTCCTGTGTTAACCTGGACCTAAGTGTGTAGTAATAGTAATGCATATTTTAATTTTTTAAAAAATAGTAATGCATATTTTAATGTGACAAGAAAGGATGTGGGGAATTGCATTGGTGGTCTCAGACCTTTTCCTGCCCCTCTTGTGCCTTGCAACTATTTCTGTCCTTGAAATTATTAGCAGTGCTTGATTCTGGGTAATATCTTATGTTGTATGTGTTTGATTGGACATAAAGGTACTTTTTTCTGAAGTTGGAATTTTAACATTACCTTTTGGTTTTTATTTTAAGGAAAGATTGAAACTTGAACGCAACAAAGAATATAATCAGTTTCTCAGGGGTAAGGAAGAATCCACTGAAAAGTTCAGACAGGTAGAAAAGAGTAGTACTGAGGTAGGTTTTCCTTTTAAAGTAAATCTTTAACACCAAAGGTTGAATATTTTGTACTTAATTGATAATATTTTTGTATGTTAAACATTTCACTTGGTTTTTATGTAAATATTTTAAAGAGTAAACCAAATTGAACTAAACTCAGGACAGTATTTAGTTTTATAAATGGTTTTATCATATGTTGAAGAACCTACCCTACTTTTTAACTTTATTGGGGAGGTATAATTTTAGAGATTGACTTTAAGTGATTTTTAGTTTTTAATTTTAAGTGATTTTTAGAACATTGACAATTTCTAGCTATATATATATTTTTCCACATTTAAAAATGGTTGATGTTACGGGCACCTTGGTGGCTCAGTCGGTTAAGCGTCCAACGGGCTCAGGTTATGATCTCGCGGTTTGTGGATTTGGGCCACACATCGGGCTCTGTGCTGACAGCTCGGAGCCTGGAGCCTGCTTCGGATTCTGTGTCTTGCTCCCTCTCTGCCCCTCCCCTGCTCATGCTGTCTCTCTCTGTCTCAAAAATAAATAAAACATTAAAAAAAAATGGTTGATGTTTTTGGGGCCCCAAAATTGAGCACTTTCTATATTCTTTGTGTTAAGAATTTAATTTGAAATAATTGGAAGCAATTTTACCTGCCAAAGTATGCTTTAATATTTCCTGGGATAGGAATTTGCATTTAGTTTATCCTCTCTTTTTATACCCACTTACTTATATCACTGTTGATGGTTTATTTGATATTTATTATGTTTTGAAGGATAGCATTTCCATGAAGGTTTTTTTTTTTTTTTTCTTTATAAAGATATTTCTTTGGGTGATTAAGCCTTGGAGTTGAGATTGTAAGTAGACTCAGCGTCATTTGAGGGTTTAATTACCTTTTAAAAAATAGAATTGTATTAAGATCTGTTTCTTGTTTTCTATTTGACCAGGACAAGAATCAAAAAAATAGAATTGTATTAAGATCTGTTTCTTGTTTTCTATTTGACCAGGACAAGAATCAAAGAAATAAAAAACCTATTAGTCAGGTTAAGCCTGATTTACCTTCACAAATACAAACATCTTGTGAAAATTCGGAGGGTCCTAGGAGAAATGTCTTAACTCCTTCGGAGGCATATGAAGAGCTTCTAAACCAAAGAAGACTAGAGGAGAACAGATACCGACAACTAGATGATGAAATTGAATTAAGGAATAGAAGAATCATTAAAAAAACTAATGAAGAAGTGGGCATTTCCGATAAAAAACATCAAAGGTTTGCCAGCAAGGCTGACATTCCAGAGAGAAGATTTAGCAAGTTTAATGAGGATCGTGTTTTTGATAGACACTATTATAGACCAGATCAAGATCCTGAAGTAAGTGAAGAAATGGACGAGAGGTTTAGATATGAAAGTGATTTTGATAGAAGACTTTTGAGAGTGTATACAAATGACAGGTATTTACAACTTTATTTTTATTTTCTTTGTTTAATATTAATGTTATTTTTTATCATTATGCTAGGGAGAAGGAGTTTCATTTGATTTACATATTTGATTAATTATAAGATGCTGTCAATTTTAGGTTATACCATTCTTTTTTATGTGCCACTGAAGGAACAAATACAATTCCTGAAACGGCAAGAAAGGGACCCTGTAATAAAGCTGTGACACTGAAAGGCTACAACCTTTATGTAAAATTAGATGGGAAATAAACTTTTTCACAGAAGGGGACAGAAAGGAATCTTCCATGTCTCAACCTTGGCACTGAACAGAGGGTGTACAAAAAAAAAACTTGCCTGAGATTTTGAACTGTAAGCCAGTACTAATTGAGGTTTGCAGTCTGAATTCATGTTGCTTCTATTGTCTGAAAAACCTTGAGGCAAGAATTCAGTGTGGTCTCAGATTCATAATGCCCCTGGGTGACTGACAGGAGAAGAACTCTTCTTTGCCATAACTTGACTTAAAACCAGGTTGATGGCAATCCCAGATTCACATGTTAAAATGTGGATAAAAAGGACATTTTAAAATAGATGAAATACAGCTTATTCCTTTAATTTTCCTATGCTCCCAAGTACTTCTATCAGTATATTTCATTGTTTGTAAGTCACTTATTAAACATTTACTTAAGTAAAATGATACCAGGTTTTTACTATCAGATTTTCAGGTGCTTTTCAGTTTTTTTGATGATTGTTTTTGGGACACTATTTGTAATTTCTTAACTGCTACACTGGGGTTTTATTTTATTAAGTCATTTACCTTAATACTTACAATTTGCTATATTTAAAGGAACTTTTGATTTGGAGATAGAAATACGGCAGGGTTCCATATTTGTCAGTGACTTGTTAACTTGCAAGTGTTAAATCTAAATTTTCACGAGTTTTTGAGACCTGTTTCATTAGTCCAAATAGAATACTTTTTAAATATTTTAGAAAATTTCTGAGATCTATTGCTGTACATTTAGTATTCTAAATATTAGTTAATCCTAACTAAATGTTAATATTCTAAATATTAACAGAACCTTTACAGTTTGTTGTCTTCTACTTCTTATTCTGTAGCTGTTATGGCCTGCTCACCCAGTCTTTTTAATTAATATTCACCCTGATTTAAGTGATATTAACGAAAGATTAGAATTTTGCAGTGCTACTTGTCTTTATCTCTGATTTGAATTGTTTGTGCTTCAGAAAATACTCCAAATCCTATAATGTTTTATATTTAAAAATGTTTATAACTGAAGGTAGTCAGAGGCTGCCTAAACTAAAAGAGTTCTCAAATAGGGAAGTGCAGGTAATCTTGGACTCTTGGTTCTGCCTTCTTTGTACATGAGAACATTTTTTTCCTTATGGTGTCTGTTTATCTTTAAAGTATAATGTAATGCTATCTTTTGAGTTTGGAATTGCAAGAAACTTATGATGATTGCTTTTAAAAAATATTTTGATATATTTTTTTTGTAATTATATCCTGTGATAATTTTAAACTTGAACAAATTAATTTCAGCCTAATTTTTTGAGAACTAGCTTATTTTCTTATGTATCCTATAAATGAAGTGAACTCTTTCTATATAACCTTTCCAGGTAGCATTTTAAGAATAGATTAAACATGAGGATCAGTGAGTATAATTCCTGGTGTACATTTTAAAATGTTTAAAAGTATTTCTTCAAATTTAAATCATTATTATATGTTACTGCACTTTGTTAATGCATAAACTTACATCTCCAGATGTAGGTTTTTCACATATGTCTCTAAGACATTTGAAGTTAAAATTTAGTTTCTGTATTTCAGATTTGTAGATTCCTTAATTCCCACAAAAAGTTTATATCATTCAATAGTTTTTATTTAGCAGGCAGAGTGGTTGGTAGGAAAAATGACTCTATTTATTAGTGAAGTTTTTTGAGACTAAAGAAATGTGTAACTACATGTGGCTTCTTGCTCTAACCATTTATTCTTTTTTAAAAAAAATTACTAAGTATTGTTGATATGCAGTTGATTTCACATGCACACATAGGGCTTCATCAGTTTTACACATTATGCAGTGCTCACCACAATGTGTGTAGTTACTGTCTGTCACCATACAACATTATTACAATATTGTTGACTATATTCCCTGTGCTGTAGTTTTCATTGCTGTGATTTATTTAATTCATAACTACCAAGTTTGTATCTCTTAATCCCTGTCACCTATTCAGCTCTTTCCCTGTGTGCCCCCACCCTCTGGCAATAAGATTATTGTGTTTATGAGTCTTTTTCTGTTTTTTGTTATTTGTTCATTCGTTTTGTGTTTTAGATTCCACATATGAGTAAAAGCATATGGTATTTTTCTTTTTCTAACTTATTTCACTTAGCATAATACTCTCTAGGTCCATTCATGTTGCAGACAGCAAGAGCTCATTCTTTTTTATGCTGGCATTCCATTCTATATATATACACCATATGTTCTTTATCCATTCATCTATGGATGGACATTTGGGTTGTTTTCATAACCTGGCTATTGTAAATAATGTTGCAATAAACATTGGCATGCAGGTATGTTTTCAAATTAGTGTTTTCATTTTCTTTGGTTAAATACCCAGTAGTGGAGTTACTGGATCATATGGTGTATCTATTTATGATTTTTGGGCAATCTCCATACTGTTTTCCATAGTGGCTGCACCAGTTTATAGTTCGACGAACATTGCATGAGGGTTCCCTTTTCTCCAAATCCTCATTAGCACTTACGATTTCTTGTCTTTTTGATACTAGCCATTCTCATTGATATGAGGTGATATCTTATTGTGGTTTTCATTTGCATTTCCCTGATGGCTAGTGATGTTGAGCATCTTTTTGTGTGTCTTTTGGCCATTTGTATGTCTCTTTGGAAAAATGAGTACTCAGATCCTCTGCTTGTTTTCTAATTGGATTATTTGCTTTTTGGTTTGAGTTGTATGTGTTCTTTATATGTTCTGGAAATTAACCCCTTAACGGATGAATCATTTGAAGATATCTCCAGTAGGTTGCTTTTTGTTTTGTTGACAGTTTCCTTTTTGTACAAAAACATTTTATTTTGGTGTAGTCCTGATAGTTCACTTTTGCTTTTGTTTCTGTTGCCTCAGGAGACATATCCATAAATATGTTGTTAAGGTTGATGTCCAAGAGACTGTTATCTGTATTTTCTTTTAGAAGCTTTATGGTTTCAGGTGTCATGTTTAGGTCTTCAATCCATTTTTAGTCATTTTTGTGTATGGTATAAGAAAGTGGTTCAGTTTTTTTTTTTTTTTTTTACATGTAGCTGTTCAGTTTTCCCAGCACCCTTTTGTTGAAGAAACTGTCTTTTCCCCATTGTAGATTCTTGTAATTGACTGTATAAGTGTCGGTATTTTCCGGGGTCTGTATTCAGTTCCATTGATCTATATGTCTGTGTTTATGCCAGTGCCCTACAGTTTTGATTACTATAGCTTTGTAGTACTATTTTGAAATTTGGATTGTGATGGTTCTACCTTTGTTCTTTTTTCTCAAGATTGCTTCAGCTATTAAGGGTATTTTGTAGTTCAGTACAAATTTTAGGATTATTTGTTTCTTCTGTGAAAAATGCTGTTGGTATTTTGATAGGGATTGCATTGAATCTGTAGATTGCTGTAGGCAGTAGGGACATTTTTAATAATATTTTGCCAGTCCATGAACATAGAATATCTTTCCATTTGTTTGTGTCATCTTCATTTTCTGTCATCAGAGTCTTATAAATTTCATGCATAGGCTTTTCACCTCCTTGGTTAAAGTTATTCCTAGGTTTTTTGTTTGTTGGTTGGTTGGTTGGTTGATTGGTTGCAATTGTAAGTGGGATGAATTTTTTTTTCTTTCTGCATCTTCATTGATTAGTGTATAGAAGTGCAGCAGTTTCTGTATATTAATTTTCTATCCTGCAACATTACCAAATTCATTCTTTTAATGTTATTTATTTTGAGAGAGAGATTGAGTGCAAGCAGGGGAAGGGCAGAGAGAGAGGGAGAGAGACAATCCCAAGCAGGCTCTGCACTGTCATTGTAGAGCCTGACACAGGGCTTGATCCCACTGACCATGAGATCATGACCTGAGTTGAAATTAAGAGTTGGATGCTTAACCCGACTGAGCCATCCAGGTACCCCACTGAATTCATTTATTAATTCTAATAGTTTTTTGGTGGTCTTTTGGACTTACTGTATATAGTATCATGTTATTTGCAAAGAGTGGAAGTTTTACTGCTTCCTTGCTTTCTGTTGCTTGTCTGATTGCTGTGACTTGTACTTCCAGTATAGTGTTGAATAAAAGTGGTGAGAGTGGGTATTCTTGTCTTCTTCTTGATTTTAGTTAGAGAAAAGACTCTGAGTTTTTCACCATTGATGTTAAGCATGTGTTTTCCATATATAGGTTTTATTATGAGGTATGTTCTGTCTGAATCCATTTTGTTAAGAGTTTTTCTCATAAATGATGCTGTATTTTGTCTCATGCTTTTTCTGCATCTGTTGAGTGTTCATATAGTTTTTATACTTCATTTTTATTAGTTTGCATGTATTTAACCATCCTTGCATCCCCAGAATAAATCCCAGTTGATCGGGTGAATGATTCTTTTAATGTATTTTTGAATTTGGCTTGCTCATATTTTGTTGACAATTTTTGCATGTGTGTTCATCAGGGATTTTGACCTGTAGGTTTGTGGACTTTTTTTTTTTTTTTTTTTAATATACTGTCTTTGTCAGATTTTGGTATCAGGGTAATCCTGGTCTTGTATAAAGAATTTGGAACTTTTCCTTCCTCTTCTATTTTTTGGAATAGTTTGGGAAGAATAGGTATTAACTCTTCTTCATATATTTGGTAGAATTCACCTGGGAAGCCATCTTGTCCTAGACTTTTGTTTGTTGCAAGATTTTTGATTGTAGTTCAGTTTTGTTACTAGTAATCAGTCTGATCAGATTTTCTGTGTCTTCCTGATGGAGTTTTGGAAGATTGTATGATTCTGGGAATTTAGCTATTTATTCTAGGTTATCCAA
Source organism: Panthera uncia (assembly GCF_023721935.1). Classification (NCBI taxonomy): domain Eukaryota; kingdom Metazoa; phylum Chordata; class Mammalia; order Carnivora; family Felidae; genus Panthera; species Panthera uncia. The sequence continues at coordinate 65,034,949 of NC_064812.1, read as the reverse complement.
TTTGTTGGCATATAATTTTTCATATTCTCTTATAATCCTTTGTATGTTTGTGGTGTCAGTTGTTACTTTCTTTGATTTCTGAGTTTAAGTCCTTTCTCTTTTTTTCTTGATTAGTCTGGCTAACGGTTTGTCAGTTTTGTTTTCAGAGAACCCGCTCTGTGTTTATTGGTCTTTAGTCTCCATTTCATTTATTTTCTCTCTGATCTTTGTTTATTTTTTTCTTCCTGTTGACTTTGGGTTTTATTTGCTATTTTTCTAGTTCCTTTAGGCATAAGGTTAGGTTGTTTATTTGAGTTTTTTTTTCTTGTTCCTTGAGGTAGGCCTATATTACTATGAATGCTCTAAGAATTGCTTTCACTATGTCCCAAAGATTAGACTCTATTGTGCTTCCTTTTTCATATTTCTCGATGTGTTTTGGATTTCCTCTGATTTCTTCATTGACCCATTGATTGTTTAGGAGAATGTTGTTTAGCCTCCACATTTTCTATATTTTTTGTCCCCCCCTGCACCCCCAACTTGTAATTGGTTTCTACTTTCATACTCCTGTGACTGGAAAAGATGCTTGATAGGATTTCAGTCTTAAATTTGATCTGACTTGTTTTGTGACACAACATGTGATCTGTCCTGTGGAATTTTTCATGTGCACTTGAAAAGGATGTGTATTATGCTGTGTTTGGATGGAATGTTCCTTATATATCTGTTAAATACATCTGGTATAATGTGTTATTCAAAGCCACTGTTTACTTCTGGATTTTCTGTCTGGATGGTATCCATTGATTTAAAGGGGGTGTTAAAGTCCTCTACTATTACTGTCAGTTTCTCTCTTTATGTTTGTAAATATTTGGTTTATGTACTTAGGTGCTTCTATATTGGGTGCATAGATATTTACAATTGTTATCTCTTCTCCATGAATTGACTCCTTTATCATTATGTAATACCTTTTTTATTTTTTGTCTAAGCATTTATTCATAATATATTGTAATCTTAACCAGAAGTTCTTGACAAAAAATAATTATAACTGATTGTGAGAACTACAAAATTAATTTTCCTTCATTTTCCTAAGTTTCTCTTATTCTTTTTTCTTATAAAATTTAGCATGTATAAATTCTAGTTTTGATTTTTAACAATTTTTGAGTTTTATATTTTTGGTCTCAGTTTTTTTCTGATTAGCCCATAAATGTTTTCATGTGCCATAATGTCTTTATTAATGAACTATTTTGTCCATTTTATGGGAAAGCTAAAGCCCAGGAATGATTTTACACTCTTGAAGTCAAGATTAATCACTGGCAGTGGTTTTAAATAATTAACAAGGTAGTTAACATTTTGTTTAACACTTGTATTCTGTGTGTGTGTGTGTGTGTGTGTGTGTGTGTGTTATTTATTTATGAATATTTACAATTTAACTAAAATAATGTTTTAGGAGTTTTTATAAGTTGAATGTAATGGTATGTTTCCTAATACTTTGAAATTTATAGACCACTTTTAAATGTGATCCTCCTAGTCTTTGTTATTTATTAACTTGATGTGTAGAAGTTACTGTATTACTTTACTATGTTTACTTTATAACCAATGTTAGCGAGTAGAAGAAACTTTGAGCTTTAAAAAATGCTTTTTAAAGAAGTTTTTATGTGATTAATGCAGTTAGCACTTCCATTCTATTTAACTCTTGATATTTGATAGTTTGTAATCTTAATAGTCATTTAATAAATTTCTGAAATAACATGCCATCTGAAATTAGAATCTGTGTATTATCCACATGGATGAGTACATGCTTACTTAGTGTGGGACATTGTAAGAAATGTGCCTGCTTAATATGTAAGATATAAATGAGGAGAAATGGCTAATTAGAACTTGAGTTATTTGATATAACTTTTTAAAAATATATAGTAATTAATTTTCATTTATCTTTGAAAGGGCTATTTTAATACTATTATTTTCTCCATTTTAAAGATGGGCTTGATATTAGAAAATCATTTATTAAAGTAAATATAAAAATTGTGAAACAACTGAAAACATAGGGAAAAAGGGTGATCCACAGTTAATAGCTCAGTATTTTTAACATCTAGGAGAGTACCCCTAATAACAGAATTCATTCACATTAGAGAAGTTTGTGATATGAAAACAAGATGATGTAACTATTTTGTGAATTAGATGAGTTAAAAAAATTTTTTTTAAGTTTATTTTTGAGAGAGAGAGAGAGAGAGAGAGAGAGAGAGCAAGCGAGCACAAGCAGGGAAGGGGTAGAGAGAGAGGGAGACACAGAATCTGAAGCAGGCTCCAGGCTCTGAGCTGTCAGCACAGAGCCTGACGCCGGACTGGAACTCAGGAACCGTGAGATCTAATCTGAGCCAAAGTTGGACGCTTAACCAACTGAGCCACCCAGACACCCCTAGATGAGTTTTTTAAAAGTAAGGTGAAAAATGATTCTTCCTTGCTGTGAGCCATAGGAATCTATGACCAAGAGATGGTAAATATTTTGTTTTTATGAATTTATAATTTGACTTCACAGCTTGTTGGGTTCCCTTCTAGTTTTTTTTTTGTTTTTAAAATCTTATATTAGTAAATTTAAAAAATATTTATGGAATCACTATCTGTAAATAGTTTTTCATTGGTTTAACAAAGTAAGCATAATCCTATTATGAGTCATTTCATACAATTAAATAGGATGCCTTAAGATTTTATTTTATCCTTTTTGGTGAAATGTGTATCTTTGCTTTTATTGAGCCTCTTAAACATTTCTCTAGTCTTGATTTTATTGTAATTGTCAGCAACAGGAGGGGACTTTTATAGTTTTGATAGTGAAATTTTCTTCTTTAGTGAAAGGGTATACCTTAAAGCTGTCTTCCTTATAGGCAGTTCATTGGGAAGTCTTTGTGATTTTACTGTAGAATTTAGCATAGACCTTGACTTTATACATAAATAAAATGATTAATTTGGAAGGAACTTTGAATATGGCCTTTTGTGTTTATGGTGCTTACTTTATTAAGATAGCTCTGTATATTGAAAAAATTGTAAAACATGTTTTAGTATAGTTGCTCTGGATATAGCGTACTTTGGTTATAGTTACATAAAGATAGGTTAGAATTGCAAGTCCAAATGTCTTTAGAGAACTTACCTAAAAATGCAGGAAGCCACAGTTCTTAGAAAAATTTTAGAAAGATTTTTGTATATCTAAGTAGTCTTTAATTCTGGTTAATTCTGGTTTAATCACAAAGTATGTTTCTAAAAATTTATAACTTTAAATTTCTTTATATTTGAAAACTTTCATTTGTTCAGGCAGTACTTTACCACATCACATTTATTTTTGTCGAGTAATGGGAGACCACCTCCAGGTTTGGTGATTCAGCAGGAGGACTCACAAGACTTTGTATCTATAGTTATATTCATGGGTATGACTTATTACAGTGAAGGGATACACAATAAAATCAGCAGAGGAAGAAGGGGCATGGACAAAGTCTGAAGGTAAGCAGGTGCAAGTTTCCAGGAGTTCTCTCCTAGTAGACTCACACCGGACATACTTAATTCCTCCAGTATTGAATTGTGACAGCGTGAGTGAAACGTTGTCTACCAGGAAAGGTCATTAGAGACGCAGCGCCCATGTTTTTATTGTGGGCTGGTCACACAGGCACCCTTTTTCGAGGATGTAGGAAAATTCTGAACTTCTGAAGGAAAGCAGATGTTCAGCATAAACTATATGGTTTGTATAAACAGTATATGCACAGTGAGCCACTTTTCTCCATCCGGGGAATGGTGGGACCCCTCCCAAAATATGTGTTCCAGGTGCCAGCCAAGGACCACCCTTCCAAATAGGCATTTCTGATAACTCTTTTCTGCTCCTGCATATTTAATATAGACTAGTATAACTAATTCTGGTTGCTTGGCATTATAAATTACAAATTAGTTTGAGTTTATATTTACCAATTCTTTAAGTGGTAGCAATAGGGAATGACGAAACTGATATGTCAGTTTAAAACAGAGTTTTGAGCACATAGGTGTAGCTATAAAACCAGCTGTATTTTGATAAATTGAAATAGTGTGAAATTCCTTTTTGAAGTGGCTTTTGGAGGTTTCTGTTATTTTAGATATGGATTAAAAAATGGAAGCTATTTATGTAACATGCCAGGCTCTATATTATGAAGGTTATAATCCTCAGTAGCCTTTTCTCCTAGATAATATTGATAGTCGTCTGTGTGATGGGAACAAATGAAGAACAACTTCTATGCTGGCTCTGAGAATGAGAAGTCCTTTTCTTCTAAAAACTGCCATTTTTCTTAATGTGAAAATGAAATTCACTGAAAATATTGAATAATACTTTAACAGCCCTGTTTCTTTCTAATAGTCCTTTTGAGAGACAATATAGCTTGTTAACAGCAGTGAAAAGAAATATGACTTGTGAAATGCCGATTTTCATGGATGCTGATAAGTGTTGGTGTGAAAAGTCATGTTGATTTCTCTGGTATGAGGAATTAAGCTAAAGAAATCAATGTTTGCCAAGTGGAAAAAAAAAGATTAATTGAAAAAATATTAAAATTATTTTCTGGAAGGGATTTTTAAGAAGAAAACAAACATTCTGATACATTTTTTTGTTGTCCAAGACCTTGTGAGTAAAGTGAACTAATAAGTTTTTATGCGTATATCAGCCTGTTTATAATTTTTTCCATTCTCCTTTTGCTAATATTTATTCTTTCATGTGATTTACAATGTTATCAAATGTTGTGGCTTGCTACATTTGATTTTAATTGGTAAGACACTTGCTATAAAAAAGGTTTTTATATGCAGTGAAATAATTTCCAAGAATCTGAATTTTGTTTCTTTCAGCAAAAAGAGATCTGATTGTGAAATGTGTCTGTAATCCTCATGAGGGCAAGGGCCACATTCATATACCCAGTGCCTAGAATAAATGAATAAATAGTACTTGCATGTAGCAGGTCCTCAGTAAATATTCTTTGAATTAAATGAATGATAAAAAAGTCTTAGTATATACAATAGTTTGAAATTAAAATTTTCTAGAAGTTATATTCAAATAATTTATAATAACCTCTTTTTTTTAAAGACTATTGAATCTAATCTCTTAGTAGTTTCTTATTAACCAGCAAATCATACTTGAATTAAATCTCATTCATGTTAATTTTCAAATGTATTTACAGTAAAACTTCATTATAACACTTTGTTCCCTTTAACATCTCCAACATCAAATGTAAAATCACCAAAGAGATATATGAGAAGGCCCACTGTATGTGGAGCAAGCTCTATAAGCTAATGTGTTTTTAAGGATGTACGGGAACAGACAAAGGAATGTGCCTCCTAAGGAGTATGGTGGTGATGTCACAGAGCATTCAAACATACGCATTTCATCTGCTGGAAATAAAAGGTATAGTATGTAATATGAATTCTGCTCTTCAGTCATTACACTGTGAAACTGCAGCTGCTAAAACTGGCTTACTGAATAAGTAGGAAGGTATAGTATGTTAACAGATTCCTTATTAATAAGAAAAGAATTAAAGGGGAAAAAGGAGGGTGGGAGAATTGTGTTAAATGAAAATTTATAGTACTTTACAGCGTTATTTTGAATTGCAAGTTTGGATTATAAGTGTGCCAACGTATTCCAAATAAGTCCCTATAATTATAAGGTATTTAAATTTGGTTGAAATAATGAAAGGACAAATAAGCATAGAGTTTAATGGACTAAAAATCAATTTATAATATCTTGGAGTTATGGGAGTGATGTAACTTAACTGGGAATAAATTGAAAATGTTCGTCCAATGTGAGTTTTCCTTTCAAAAAAATTTCTTTTTGATTTTCAGCTTATTGAGTAGATAACTTTTATGCTTACTTTGTAAAATTAGTGCTCATAATCTGTCATGTCAAAAAGAATGGAAATATATGTATTTTATATTCATGTTCTCTTTCTGTTTATAGTTTAATTTTGGTGGCTTTCTTATACCATACATAAGGATAAACAGTTCTGAATCCATAGTGCATAATGGAGATAATAATGTCATTATGTCACGAAAGGTGTCTATTTTCTCTGAAGAAAGTAATATATTGAAGTGCTTGAGATAAGATAATTTGCTATTTGGGTCTGATTAGGCTTTCTTTGAGGAAATTGTCTCTCCTCCCCCCTCCCCCATTTCTGTATTTCAAGGAAGGAGTTTTTAAGGGATGATCTTCTTTTTCTAGTGTGCATATAGGTATCACTTTTCACTTCTTTTTTTAGGATTTATTTGTATTTATATTCATTTTTTTTTATTGGGCTAACTGTTCTTATATAAAAGAATTTTATTGGGAATCTATAGAACCAATAATACAGACTGAAGAAAAAGGTTATATATTTATAGAGGCTGAATATACATATCAAGGTCTCACTGTAGAAAGAGATAAAATGCTATGATTTTACCCTGACTTTAAAAATATGTAACTATTGTAGTGTCCATAGTACTTTCAAAGTCCAATAACTCATACCTACAATTTACTGTAAATTTTTGTTGCCTGAAAATCATTTGAGAGTTCTAATTCTTCTTGTTTTTGTTTTAGTGCTCGAGATAATAAACCACCTAAATCCACTAACCAAGACATCTGTAGTCCTTTTGCGGGGATGCTCTTTGGTATGTACAAAACTTCATTAATTAAACTTTTGCATACTGTTCTTATAAAAGGTCTTTAGTGAGAACTCAGTGATATCATTAATACTAGTTATTAGTAATATAAAATATTTATCTAGTGCTTACTTTAGGGTAGACCCTCTGCTAAACATTTAGTGTATATTGTATAGGTCTGTATAATTTTATTTTTTATTTTTTATTTATTTTCTTAAATGTTTATTTATTTTTGAGAGATATAGAGAGATAGAGCACGAGCTGGGGAGGGGCAACCCCCGAGGGGCTGTCAGCACAGAGCTAGACTCGGGGCCAGAACCCACGAAGTGTGAGATCATGACCTGAGCCGAAGTCGGACACTTAACTGACTGAGCCACCCAGGTGCCCCTAATTTTATTTAATTTTAATTTTAATTAAAAAATTTTTTTTTTGAGAGAGAGGGCTCAGGTGATTGAGGAGCAGAGAGAGAGAATCCCACAAGGGGGAGGGAGGGGGAGAGAGAGGGAGAGAGAAGCGGGGATCACCTGAAGTGAGGCTTCTGTTTACCCAAAGTGAGGCTTGAGCTCACCAAAGTGGGGCTTGTGCTCACCTGAAGTGGGGCTCAAGCTTACCTGATGTGGGACTCGAGTTCACGAATTGAGATCATGACCTGAGCCGAAGTCAGATGCTTAATGACTGAACCACCCAGTCTGTATATAATTTTAAAGTGGAATAACTTTTATTTATTGATGAACTTTACATAGATGATGCATGAAATATTAATTTCAGTAACCTTGTTGTAGTGTGACTGTTTATTATTCTGTTTTGTATGTGATAGCTTTTTTTCTTCATTCTTCTTTTTAGCTAGCACAGAATTGCCTTACATTTTAAGTTTAGTTTCCCTGAACTAAACCTTTTTATTCTTTGATATACATCTTTCCTATGTTCTTTCCATGTGGTTTTTGAAGTGTTTTGTTCAAATCATCATAATCCAAATTTTCTATTTATCAGAAATGAAGGTCGTTGCTTAATATAAGTATGTTGATTTGCTACTTGTCATAATTTCAGAAACTGTGTGAAGAGTACCTTACTTATTTCCTATGTGTAACTTTAAAATAGAAAAGTGGTCTGATTTCTGTGTAAAAACTATTAGAAAAAATTACCTGAAATTTGGTTTCAGTGGAAGTATGTGAGGAAATTAGATAACACTTTTGATTCATTTAACCCAAAAGCAGTCAGTAATTTAAATCTTGGTTTAGAGATATTTAATTGCATGATATTCTCAGATCTTTATTTCCTTGAGATGGTTATGGTGAGAAAATATGGCGTAGCAACTAGAGTTTTATTCTAATGTCTTTAATTGAGAATTTACCAGTGTAACCTATCAGTAAGTAAGATAAAGTCTTCATTCTTACAGTGTATTTTGTTAAACATGGTAAAAATTGGAGAAATGGCTTTCTTTGTTGAGAGCTCACTGACAAATAATTTTATCAATAAATGGATTACTCTACTCTAAAGTTTTAATGTTGAATGTCATGAATTTATCATTACTGCAGTCCAGGAATTATGGATGAATATTTGGTGAGATAATAGACTCTAATGCTTGGAACAAACCGTTGAAGTGATTTAATCCAGCGATTTATCTAATGATTGTTTTTTTTCCCCCAGCCTATATTTGTATGGACCCATAAAGAACTCTAGAGGCAACACAATCTGATTGTTATAAAATTCTCATTTCAATTGAATTGAAATTTGTCTTCCTATAGTTTTGCTCCAAGAACTTATGCTTTATTTAAAAAATTAAGACTGTGTCTAATGAGAGCAAAAACAACAATATATTATGTGGTTTATAAAAGAATCATTGATTTTTTTAGAAGTATGCATTTGAATTTTCAAATATTTGGGGATTTTCCTTTTATATTTTTATTACTGACTGTTTAATTCCCTTATGGTCTGAAAAAACAGTTTGTATAACTTCAATTTCAAATTGAATTTAAAATACTTTTTAATGGCCCAGAATATAGTCTATCTTGGTGAGTGTTTAGTGTGTAGTTGGAAGAATGTGCATTGTATGGTTGTTGAGTGTAGTGGTTTATAAATGCCAATTAGGTCAATTGGTTGGTAGTAATGTTCATGTCTTGTGCATACTTAATGATTTTTTAGTTTTTCTTCTACCACTTGTTTAAATCAAGTTTTAAATTCTCTGACTACCTTGTTCTTAATGTGGAACCTGGAGTGCTGGAGGGATTTTCTTAGTGTGCCTGCATCTTTGTCAGTTTTCAGGACCTGTTTGACTCTAACAGAGTGATTGCTTTTGCTTTTTCTTTGGTGCAAGGCTGATTCTGTGTGTCTCATTCTCAGAAATAAGTCTCAGTGTTCATGATGCTTCCCAGAGTGGTAGCCAAACCCTCCTTTATGTCTGTGGAGCTTGTTGTGTGAGAATTTCGTGCCCTTCCCCTAACAGTAACAGGACTTTGCTTTTTGTAAGTTCAGAACTGTGTCCAAGCAGGTTTTCTGCTCTTTCACCAGTAGATTCTGGCCATTGCTTTATAATGAAAGAAGGATCTGGAAAGAATGGTCTCTTTCATATGTCTCCTGTTGCCCCATCTCCAGTCTCATAAGCTTCTGGTGAAGGTAGAGAAGTGAGTGAGATTCCCCTTGTGTCTGGGTAGATTCCAGAGAATCTATATCGTTATTCTAGCCTGCTCAAAGCCTTTAAGAAGTCATTAACATTTCAGCATTTTTCTTCCTACCTGCTTTTAAGGTAACTGCCTACTTCTTCATACTCTGGGAAAGGTAAAAAATGTGGATTATCCCATCTCTTTGGATTGGTTTTTATGCCCTTTTGAAATCACTTTACCTGGTTGCTTATAACCTCAGCTCTCTGACACGTTTTTTAAAAGTTACAGTTTTGTAGATGATTGAGCTTTTTCACCATTGTAGGATTTGAGTAGTGTTCTCTTGTAGCTTTCTGCTAAATAGAAGAAGAACTCCTCAGTTTTTGTTTTTTGTTTAAAACAGCTTCTTGGGGCACCTGGGTTTCTCAGTCGGTTAGGAGTCTGACTTCACTTCAGGTCATGATCTCACAGTTCGTGAGTTCGAGCCCTCCATAGGAATCCTGCAACGGGGTCTGTGCTGACAGCTCAGAGTGGAGCCTGCTTCAGATTCTGTGTCTCCCTCTTTCTCTGCCCCTCCCTCGCTCTTGCTTTGTCTCTCTCTTTCTCAAAAATAAATGAACATTAAAAAAATTTAAAACAGCTTCTCATTTCTTCCTCATTATGTTCCTATATATATATATGTATATATATATATATATATATATTTAAAGTTCCATTAAATCCAGTTAATTTTTTTTTTTTAAGGGAGTTCCATGCCCAATGTGGGGCTTAAACTCACGACCCCTGAGAGATCAAGAGTTGCATGCTCTACTGCCTGAGCCAGCCAGGCACCCCTATGTTCCCATTTTTATTTAAATGCTTGGGCATAGTTACAGTAGCTAATTTAATGTCTTTATTTGTTTCATCATCTGTTGTGTTTTTTTTTTTTTTTTTCTATTGACTAACTTTTCTAATAATTATTGGTCACTGTATTAGTTTTCTGTGCTGCATCACAGATTAGCACAGGTTTGGGGCTCAAAACATCCCACGTTATCTCATCTTGTCTGTGGATCAGGAGTTTAGGTTCTCTGCTCAGGTCTCATAAGGGTCAGGTCTCATAGAGTCAGCCAGGCTCTATTTTCCATCTGAATCTTGACTGGGGAAGAATCTACTTCTAAGCCCATTCACATTGCTGGTGGAATTCATTTACTGGTGGTTGTATTACTAAGGGCCTCTTACTGGATGTTAGCTGGAGACCACCCACAATTTTTACAGGCCATCTGTTGTTTCTTGCCATGTGTGCTACCTTACCATGGCTGCTCACTTTATTATGCCAACAAGGAGAATATCTAAACTCAGGGAGGGCTTTTACCTGATTATATCTGGCCCACCCAAGATAATCTCCCTTTTAAGTAATTCAGACTTGAATTTTGATCCAGAATTGGTACCTAAATCATATTAGCAAACTCCTTTCTGTTGGCTGGAAGCATGTTACAGGTTCTGTTTATACTCATGGGGAGAGTTTATACAGGGAGTCAGCACCAGAAGGCAGGTGGCATAGCATCTACCTTAGAATTTTGCCTACTACAGTCACATTTTTCTGATATTTAAGAACCAGTCTTTTTGAGATTTTACTTTAAGCTTAGCTAGGGAAATCTTAGGGTAGCTTTCTTCCTAGGGACAATCCAGCCTTGTTACTACAGAATGACCTTTCTTGGGGGCATCTTCTTTGAACACTATAAGGGATACTGAGAACTGCACTATAGCTGGCTGGAATTTGAATTTGTCTCTACTTTGAGGATGTTGGAGAATTTTTCAGTTTGTGTCTTCCATAGTTTTCTGTCCAGCCTAATGGGATTTTATCCCGTGCATTCATAGACTAGTCTACAGTAACGTCTGAAGGGACCCCTCCACAGATTTCTAAAGCTCTTTTTATGCTTCTTTTTGGATGTTTGGCGTAAACTTCTAGACATTTTAGCCTTCTTGATCTTGATCTTTACGTGATTTGCTTAGTTTCCTGGCTTTGTTTGGATTCTCCCTCCCTGTACCTATGCTCTGTAAATTACATTCAGGCAGAAATGGCAGTGCTTAAAGTGCTCACCTCATTAGTTTTCTTTCTCTCAGGTAGTACAGTCCTTGGCTACCTGTTGTCCAGTGTCTGAAAAACAGTTATGGTAAAACCTTGGATTGTGAGTAATTTGTTCTGCAAGTGTTCTGTAAGACGAGCATACATTTCTAATAAGTTTTAACTTGATAAATAAGTGATGTCTTGCAATATGAGTAGTATGTGATGCCAAATGTCACATGATTACAACTGAGCCAGTGGTTCTTGAAATTTGCTTTAATATACAAGTGCTTTGGATCACAAGCATGTATCACAAGCACAGAACGAATTATGCTCACAAACCAAGGTTTTACTATATTTCATATTTTGCCTAGTTTTGTTATTTTCTTTTATGGTGGAAAGTTAAGTTCTGTGTTTATTACTCCATCATGGTCAGAAGTAGAATGGATAGATCTACTTTAATATAAAAGATTATTATTAACCTTAGTGTTATTTGTCTTATTCCTATGGGAACTTCACAATTGCTGACATCTGTGTTTAATGGGCATACTTAGATGCTGTATGTTCACTGATGGTTGGGAAACTAATAATTAAGGTAGTAGAGAAATTTCTGGCTCAATTGCATTTTTGCTATCCTGTGATTTGTGTGGTGTTTCAGATGATGCATGTCTAGATTAAGAGGTTATTTTGTGTCACTAACATATGCAATAATAACGTTGATGAAAGAAATTTAAGATGACACAAATGGAAAGCTATTCCATGCTCATGGGTTAGAAGAATTAATATTATTAAAATGTCTGTGCTACCCACCATAGTCTACAGATTCAGTGCAATTCCAGCAGAATACCAATAGAAGTTTTTACAAAACCAGAAAACATAATACTAAAATTTGTATTGAATGACACAAAAGACAGTGAATAGCCAGAGTAATTTTGAGAAAGGAAAACAATACTGGAGGTATCACAATTCCAAATTTCAAGATAGTATCACAGGGCTACAGTCAGTAACCAAAACAGTATGGTACTGACACAAAAATAGATACATAGATCAATGGAACTGAATAGGGAGCCCAGAAATAAACCCACACTTACATAGTTAATTAATCTATGACAACGGAGGAAAGAACATACAATGGGGAAAAGATAGCCTCTTTAATAAATGGTGCTAGGAAAACTGAACATCTACATGTAATAGAATGAAACTGGGCCACTTTATTACATCGTACACAAAAATAAACTCGAAATGGGTTAAAGACTTAAATGTGAGAACAGAAACTAAAAAAAAAGTCCTAGAAGAGAACACAGGCAGTAATTTCTCTGACATCAGCTGTAGCAACATCTTTGTAGAAATGTCTCCTAAGGCAAGGGAAACAAAAGCAAAAATAACCTTTTGGAACTACACTAAACTAAACTAAACTAAACTAAACTAAACTAAACTAAACTAAAATTCCTTCCACAGCAAAGGTAATCATCAACAAAATGAAAAGGCATCCTAGTGAACGGGAGAAGATATTTGCAAGTGATATATTTGATAAGGGGTTAATATCCAAAATATATAAAGAACTTCTACAACTCAACACCAAAAAAAAAAAAAAAAATCCAATTAAAAATGGGCAGCAAACCTGAATAGATATTTTTTCCAAAGAAGACCTACAGATGACCAACAGATACATGAAAAGATTCTCAGCATCACTAATCATCAGGGAAATGCAAATCAAAAACACAATGAGATATCACCTTCTACTTGTCAGAATGGTTAGAATAAAAAAAAGGCAAATAACAAGTGGTGGTGAGGATATCGAGAAAAAGGAATTCGTATATTATTGATGAGAATGCAAATTGGACAGCTACTGTGGAAAACAGTATGTAGGTTCCTCAAGAAATTAAAAATAGAAATGATCCAATAATTCTACTGGGTATTTACCCAAAGAAAATGAAAACACTAATTTAAAAAGATATATGTACCCCTATGTTTATTGCAGTATTATTTATAATAGCCAAGATATGGAAGCAACCTAAGTGTCCCCTCAATTGACAAATGAATAATGAAGAAGTGGTATATATAGACAATGTGAGTGTGTAATAACACAACCACGAAAAGGATGAGATTGTGTCATTTGCAACAACATGGGTGGACCTAGATGTTATTACACTTAAGTGAAATCAGAGAAAGATGACTACTGTATGATCTCACTTGGATGTGGAATCTGAAAAACAAATTAATAAATATGTGGAGTCAGACTTATAAATACAAAGAACAAAGTGATGGTTGCCAGAGGGGAACAGAGTGGGAGGATGGGCAAAATGGATGAAGGGGTGTGGAAGATACAGGCTTTCAGATATGGAATGAATAAGTCATGAGAATAAAAGGCACATCATAGGGAATGTAGTCAGTGATAACTATAATAACATTATATGATTACAGATGGTAGCTGCAGTAGTGGTGAACGTAGCATAATGTATAGACTTGTTGAATCAAGGTTGTACACCTGGAACCAATGTAGCATTGTGTGTCAACTATAGCCTAAAAAAAAAAAAAAAAAAAAAAAAAAAAATCACCTCTAAGTCCAAAAAATTAAATGCAGTAATAATGATCTTCTGTGGATATAAATGTTTGCACAACTTGATTTGCACATGATACCTGGGTGAGAGGTTTATATTTTTTTCTGTAGAACTGAGGTAGAATTTGAGCAGGGTACCAGTGTGATTAATGTTGTGTTTTAAGACAGTTAATCTTACATAAATATGCTGCATTTATTGGAGCAGAGGGAGGGGAATGGAGAAACTAATTAGGAGGTTATTGCTGCAGTCTAGGTGAAATGTAGATTGGTTGGATCCAAGGTTAATTGTGGTGAGAATAGAAAGAGGATCTGAATATGAAGTGAATAAGAGAATGAGCAATCAAAGTTATAGCAGGTTTTGAGGTTCAATGATCAGGCCATTAACAGAAAACAAAGAAGGGCAATGGCTTTTGAAGTGTTCATTTTGGACATACTTGTTAAATTTAAGGGGCTTGTGGGAGTTACTAGTGGCAATTATTATCTCAATTATTAGAAAAATGGGGATGGAGATTATTAGAGTATTCTCTTATTTAAGGTTTTTGAGGTATAGAGGTTTAGGAAAGAGTAATGTATCTTGTGATTGACATATAGTAGATATTCATAAATTGTGAAATTAATTGAAGAGGTAATGATACACGATTTTACCTTTTATATTTTCTGCACATGCAGTACTCTTTGATATAATTAAAAATTATATTTATATTATTTAAAATTCGAGTTTCTAGTTGCAGATGTTGCTTAAGAGTTAAGACCAGTTTGTGAGATGCTCTGACAGCGCAGACTCTCTCTTTCTGCCCCTCTCCTGCTTGCGTGCATGCGCCTTCTCTCTCTCACTCTCTAAGTAAATAAATCATCTTAAAAAAAGAGGGCCAATTTCCCCCCCCCTTTTTTTAAGTTTATTTATTTATTTTGAGAGCAAGCACAAGTGTGAGCGGGGGAGGGGCAGAAAGAGAGGGGGAGAGAGAATCTCTCTCAATCTCAATGTGAGCTGAAACACAAGTTGGATTCTTAACCGACTGAGCCACTCAGATACCACTAGACAATTTTTTTTCTTACCACTTTCTAGGAGGTGAAGATCGAGAACTTATTCAAAGAAGGAAGGAGAAATACAGACTAGAACTACTAGAACAAATGGCCGAACAACAGAAGAACAAGAGACGGTAATGAAAGGTTTGCATTTAAAAAAGATGTTTTGAATTTAAAATGCATTTGTGTAAAATGACATGGCGATAAACAATTACATAGTAAATAATGGAATATTTTTCCTAAGATGATTATGTATCTGTAAATCACTTCCATTTCAGCCTCTGCAATGTACATCAATCTGCCAGGGTGGTAGAACAAATACTATGAGAGTGTTCATTTACTGTGTCATATAGGTAGCAAATGAGACGATGTGTATATCCTATAGTAGGCGTTGTAGATACCTTTATTAATTTCTTCAATTTTTGATTTTGGGTAGCATTTAGTGTAATCTACATGCCCACTATATTATCTCATATGTAGTAACAAATATGAAATGGAAGTATTTTGTCTTATATAATGTGAAATGATTAGCATACCCATAAATGCAATATAAAAATAATCATGATAAATTGATAGATATTTATATTGTATACAAGTCCTAGTGTTTGCAATCTTTCTTGTAGAAATACCTGTGAAATACTAATTATAGTTTACAAGTAGGATTAGATATCTTGGTTCTGGAGAATTTTGAGACCTACCATCTTTTAGTTTTGCCTTTTTCCCTCTATCTTAGAGAAAGCCAATATCTCCTGTCTTACATTAATAATTTTTTAGCATCAGTTTCTTAAAAACTCTTATTAGAAACTTACTAGAAAGTATGGTATTAATTTTTAAATTTTTACCCTTCCTTTTGCCAACAAAATATACATGTATCCTAAATGTCTTTGTTTCATGAAGTGAAGATTTTGTTTTACTTCTGTACTTTATTCTGTGTGAATTGCTGAGGCTTCTAAGTACTTGAGGCTCTTACTGTAAGTCAGTTTACAGGTGAATTTGCACCAAATCAAAAATTGAGTTTTCAGAATTATTTAAGGCTTTATTATCAGTAAATAGAATTATTTGTACTTGAAGATGTTATTGCATGGACTTTGTGCTAAAATTTGCCTTAGTAATGATTTTGATTATGTTTACTTTAACTGTTTAATATATAGAATTTTAATTTTGTTCAGAGAAAAAGATATGGAACTCAGGGTTGCAGCTTCTGGAGCAAGAGACCCTGAGAAATCGGTAAGGGTTCCTGGAATCTTTTAATGTTTACTCTTTGATTTAAATAAGCCTCAAAGGTGGTGGCAGGTGGAGATAGAAGATATTGGGGGAAATATAAGCTTAGACCAATTTGAATAGTAATAAATTCAGTTCTCATAAAATTTAAGTTCTAACTCTTGTTTATTTCTCTAAGATAATTTTTCCTTTTTCATATGTGCATCATTTTTTTAGTTTGTTTTTAAATTAGTTCTTTCTACTTGGTTCAAATGCACTATTGCAGGAAAAGTTATCTCAATTCAATCTACAATAGACGTTAATATTTTTCTTGAGTTTTTCTTGTATAGGAATGATTTCCAAAGAAACTGAAACCTTTGATTCTAGTGTTTAAGCATTTTAGTAATTTTTATTTAATGTAGGACTAGAGAGATAATAATCTTGTTTTTGCTTTAATTTTGCAATTCTCATTAAAGGGAATTAATTACATCATTGCAGTTAAGTGGGGAGGAGGTAATATTATATTGCTCTTCTCAAATTGTGCTTTTTCTGTAGCGGGATCTGTAGAATGTATTTGCTAACACAAGTTTTTGTCTACCTTTGATGACTAAGAAACTTTAATTTCATTAAAAAGTTCATTCCTGCAAAGAATACAGCAACTTAAAATTATTCAAATATGGGCAGCTTTTGATACACTTTTACTTGTGCTGAGTATATATCCTGTGGGTTGCCCATTTAAAGAAGTGTAATACTGGACCAGTATCACTCCCAGGGTGCTTGACTGCTCATAAAATAAAACTTTTAGATTAATCTGAGAAATGATTCCTGAGGAATTAAACCAACTTGGGGAAAAAAAGGATAATTCCAAAGCTAAATACATTTTCTTCTATTAATGGATACCTTGGAAATAATTTATATAATCAAAAACTTTCTTTTAATATCTTGAACTTTTTAATGTAATATAGTAGTATGTTATTAAACATTTGATTTATAGTTACATTAGTATTTGATGGACATTCCTATTTATATTTAAATGAAACAACCTTTAGAATGTCAAGTGGCTTTATGAGGGTAAATAAACACATTAGACATAATAGACCAATACTTTTGGGTTTACTTTTGATGTCAAATCTTAGAAGAGGATACATAAATGATGTTCTGAAGTGGGGGTTAGCAAACTATAGCCTTGGCCAA
This sequence comes from Panthera uncia, assembly GCF_023721935.1. Classification (NCBI taxonomy): domain Eukaryota; kingdom Metazoa; phylum Chordata; class Mammalia; order Carnivora; family Felidae; genus Panthera; species Panthera uncia. The sequence continues at coordinate 65,017,731 of NC_064812.1, read as the reverse complement.
ATCTAGTTGCTTCCTAGTTTTGTAAATAAAGTTGTATTGTATGGCTGCACACCCTCACTCATTGTTTTACATTTTATTTTGGGCTACTTTAGCATTTGAAGAAACCACATGCCCTGCAAAGCCTGATCAACTTACTCTCTGGCTCTTTACAGAAAACCTTGGCTAATCATTCTAGAGAACACTTAATGTCAGAAATGTCAATTGGATAGAGAAACAGCACAATGTTGTATAATAAGAATTTTACATTCAGCATTAATATCTGCCTCTAATCTTTGCTTGATTATTTATTAATGGTGAGACATCAGGTGATTCATGTACTTCCATGTGGGGGCTTCAATTTCAAATGGGAGCTTCAGTTACCCCATTTATAAAATAAGGATTGGATCTTCAAGGCCTTTTATTGCTGTAAAATTCTTTTATTCTGTGACAGTCTGATATAGAGGGTCTTTTGAGGTCCCTTCCACCTTTAAATTTCTACCTTTAAATTTATGATTTTATGTAACAAACAGACTTTTTTCTTTATTTTAGCCTGATAGACTAAAGCAGTTTAGTGTGGCACCAAGACACTTTGAAGAGAAGATACCACCTGAAAGACCCAGAGTAGCTTTCCAGACACCTCTCCCTCCCTTACCTGCCCCATCTGCCCCACCCATCCCATCAGTTCACTCCATCCCATCTCAAAATGAAGACTTGCACAATGGACCCAGCTGCACCCTTGGTGAAATGGTGCCTCCCAGGTGCTTGTTTAAAATGTTTTGTGTTTGGGAATTAGGTAAGGTATCCTTATATTTCATGTTGAGAAGGATTTGCTGAAGTGAATACAGTTATCCTTCAGAGATTTTTGTACAAATAACAGCTTTCTGTCAAAGAATTTCTCTTGAAATTTGTTTGCATTGTTGTTGGTCTTTTATTATAAAACAAGGGAAATCCTTACAACATTCTTTTATTGTTTAAAGATGCTTAGTATTTTTAGAATGAGTAACTACATTTGGTATTTAGCTTTAGGTTACATTTTAGAATATCTATTTTTTAAAAACTTTTAACATACAAAAGCTATATATTTTCTTAAATTTTGTAATTTCCACTTGGCAAACAGTGAATACTTCTTTCAGTTTAAGCAAAACAAAGTTTCTAATGTGACTTTTTTGTATATATTACTTTATTTCAGCTTGTGTTTCCTTCAACTCTTTCTCTGTGATTGCTTACAGGCTATGCAAATCAAATTCCTGAAATAAAAGGTGTTGAGGTTATAAAACCTGTAACTTAGGTATTAGGATAAGGATTTGATTTTTATAGGTAAAAAGCATTAAGCCATACTAAGGCTATACATAAAGAAAATTGTCTTGTTAACATTGAAATTTTCTGGGCTGTGCTTTCTTTCCTTAGTAGGAGTTGAGCTTATTTTTTGCTTACTATTAATGTCTTAGAGAAGTGTGTTTAATCAGGTGTTTTTCTTTTTTAACATTGATGTTTTTCTGTGCTGTACTTTCCTCTGGTAGGACTTGGTCTTATCTTTTGTTTAGTACTAACAAATTGTAGCGTGATGTGTATTCTGTTTATCGGGTCCTTTGTTTCTTTCATCTAATGGCTTCTTGACTCAAAAGACTAGGTGGGAGTGAAATGACAGAGCATGGTATGATGGTCTTAGCATTGGCTTAGGGATTAAAATGGTTAGCTCCACTGTCTGGATTTTGGGAAAACCACACCTTATTAAACTTTAGTTTTCTCATTTGTAAAAGTGAAATAGTAGTTAGTTTTTCTTACCTATAGTTACAGGGTTGTTGTAAGGATCAAATTTTATATAAATCTCTATACAAATTTAAGATTTAATGATGTTGACAGTTTCCTTTCATAGCAGTTTCTTAACTACTTTGTTGACGTATTTGTGCAGTGAGGATAATAAGGTTAGACACACTGAGTGACCAGTAAGTTGTGAAAAATATTCATGACTGGAGAGAACTTTAATGACTTCTTAGCTCTTCAGAATTATTTTGAAGTATACAACAAGGGATAACCTGTTAAGATACACTCAAAAGTAAAACATTCTAGGATGCCCCTTTTTCCCTTTCTGGTCATCTAAATGAATTTGCCTTTTCCAATTTGCCTTTTCCAGTATTGGAAAATATTGCCTTGGTGGAAATAGATACTTGCTAATCAGCAATGAAGTGCTGAGGTAGAGGTTTTTAAAACATTTTAACTTCATGAAACAGAAAACATTATGCCAAGACTTTACTGTTGATATATAAGTTGTTTTTGTTTACATTATGGTTGACTTCCTTTGAAAGAACAATTAAGTTATTTTACAATTAGAAAAATACACCTTTTACCTGCCAGTCAAATGGAACCATTTATAAACCTGTTTTATACCTCTTTGCTTTTTCTTCCTGCACTGTCCTCTCTGTTACTCCAGCAACATGGCTGAAGCATTCTCTTTTCTAGAAAGCCTTACTTATTCTTTCCTCCTTACCCCTATCTGATTTAAATATCCCTGCTCCATGTTCCTACAGCACCTCATGTCTATTTGTATTGTTTCACTTCCATGGTGTGCTTTAATTGTCTGTTTATTTTTGTGTTATTCCTGAGGGACAGGGACCATATTTGTTCAATACTTGCATATACTGACTAATTAGATGTTAATTGATTATTATTCAAAGTTTTTGTCATATAAGTATTGCGCCTTAGATTCTGAAATTTGGTAGTGTATTTTTTGCTTTTTGAATCCTTATTTTTGATGAGATTAAAGCAAGATGGTGGCTTTTCTAAAGCAGCAGTTACATTTTCAATAACATTTTTGCAAAAGAATTATGCCTTGATTTAAAAAACATTGCAGTGAAATATGAGAAAATTTTTCCAATTTTCTTTTGATACAGGATTGCACCTCTGCCTCCTCCTCCCCTGCTACCACCTTTGGCTGCTAATTATCGGACTCCTTATGATGATGCGTACTATTTTTATGGGGCCAGGAATACTTTGGATCCCAGTCTTGCTTATTGTAAGTTATCTATAGGGTAAACATGTTTTCCTAGTGGTTCAGTCAGGAAAATTATTTTTTTTTGTAAGCAAAAATAAATAAGTTGGAAAAGCACAGCTTTACTTAATTCAAATGTTACATGTTTATTGACTTAAAAATGTCCTATTTTAAAACTCAACTATATCGCTTAGTTATTTCTTTTTTGTTTAGCTTTAAGAAATAACTATTTTGTGGTTTCTTGCAATGCTCTTTGCTCACTCCTAACTGAGAAGGAAATACGGAATTTTTTCCTTAGGTGACATTTTTAGTATGTGACTTTTTCTTTATGGATAAAGTGTTAATACACGGGTTCTGTGAAATAAATGTGTTTGTTTTCTTTTAAGATGGTCCGGGAATGATGGGAGGACAGCCTGCAGCTTATGTTAGTGCTCCTGTCACCCAACAGCCAGCACAGCCTATTATGTAAGTTGTTAAAATAATTTCTTTCAAAATTAATTTGTCTTCCATAGAACCTGTATTAATCACTTTTTCTCTTCAGAACAGATGTAACTTTAACTGTCAATTATTGTGTGACCCATACGTTCAAAGTATTGCTTTTAGTCTGTGTTCATGGAAAGTACATTTAAAAAATAAAGAGTAATCTCACTTTCATGTTAGAAAAGTCATTCATACATATTATTGATAAATAAAAATATAAATAGGCATATGCGAAAATTGAAATCACCTAAATCCCACTCATCTAGTGATAGATGTATCTAAATAAGCATTCAGGAAGTCCTTTTATGTACTTGTATAAACATACACACAACATACACCAAAATTATGTTATACACTATAATTATTATTCTGTAACCTGCTTTTAAATTAACAGTATGTCATAAATATCTTTTGCATGTTAGTATACTTTGTAGCATCATTATTTAAAATTAAACTATTTATTTTGAGATAATTATGGATTCCCATGATGGAATTGTAAGAAATAATATAGAGACATCTTGTATACCCTTTGCCCAGTGTCTTCTAATGCTAAGATCTTATAAAACTATGGTATAGTAGCACAGCCCAGATATATGACATTGGGTACTGTCACGATACAGAACACTTCCATCTTCACAAAGATTCATTATAATTACCTTTTATATTATAGCCACATGTAGTTCCTTCCTGCTCCTACTCCTTCCATAGGCACTAGGAACAACTAATCTGGTTTCCATTTCTTTTTAATACTGTTAAAAAATGCTGTATAACTCTCAACAATAGCCAAATTACGGAAAGAGCCTAAATGTCCATCAACTGATGAATGGATAAAGAAATTGTGGTTTATATACACAATGGAGTACTACGTGGCAATGAGAAAGAATGAAATATGGCCCTTTGTAGCAACATGGATGGAACTGGAGAGTATTATGCTAAGTGAAATAAGCCATACAGAGAAAGACAGATACCATATGTTTTCACTCTTATGTGGATCCTGAGAAACTTAACAGAAACCCATGGGGGAGGGGAAGAAAAAAAAAAGAGGTTAGAGTGGAAGAGAGCCAAAGCATAAGAGACTGTTAAAAACTGAGAACAAACTGAGGGTTGATGGGGGGTGGGAGGGAGAGGAGGGTGGGCGATGGGTATTGAGGAAGGCACCTTTTGGGATGAGCACTGGGTGTTGCATGAAAACCAATTTGACAATAAATTTCATATATTGAAAAAAATAAAAAAATGTATATATATATTTTAAATGCTGTATAAATGGAATCACATATGTAACCTTTTGGGGTTGACTTTTTATTTTGTTTTTTATTTTTATTTTTATTTTTATTCATTTTTTGAGAGTGTGTGTGCATGCAAGCGGGTTGGGGCAAAGGGAGAGGAAGAGAATTTTTTTTTTTTTTTTTGGTGGGGAGAGAGAGAATCTTAAGCAGGCTACATGCCCATTGTGGAGCCAGATGGATGTGGGACTCCATCTCATGACCCTGAGATCATGACCTGAGCCAAAACTGAGACTCAGACACTTAGCTGACTAGCCACCCATGTGCCCCAGGGTTGACCTTTTAAAATCAGCATAATTCTCTAGATATTCATCCAGATTGTTGCGTGTATAAATTGTTCTTATTGCTGAGTAACATTTCATGGTATGGATGTACAACAGTTCGTTTAACCCTTTCATCGTTGAAGGACATCTAAGTTAGTATGAATAGAGCTACTATGAATATTTGTGTATAGGTTTTGTGTGAGTGTAGTCTTCACTTCTTTAAGATAATTGGTCAGGAAGGTTGTTGTTGGGTTATATGGTAGTTACAACTTCAGTTTTATAAGAAATTGCCAAAGTGTTTTCACGGAGACTGTATTACCATTTTTACATTTGTATTGGCAGTTTATTCAGAATCTGGTTTCTGTATGTCTTTACCAGCACTTGGTGTTGTGACTTTTGTTTATGCTGCTTTGGTAAGTGTGTAATGATATATTATTGGAGATATATATATATATATATATATATATATATATATATATACACACACACACACACACACACATATATATAATTTACATTCAAGTTAGCACATGGTGCAACAATGATTTTAGGAGTAGATTCCTTAAGCCCCTTACTCATTTAGCCCATCCCCCCCTCCCCAGCAACCCTCTGTTCTCTATATTTAAGAGTCTCTTCTGTTTTGTCCCCCTCCCTGTTTTTATATTATTTTGTTTCCCTTCCCTTATGTTTATCTTTTTTATCTTAGAGCCCTCATATGAGTGAAGTCATAAGATTTTTGTCCTTCTCCAACTGAGTAATTTCATTTAGCATAATACCCTCTAGTCCCATCCACGTAGTTGCAAATGGTAAGATTTCATTCTTTTTGATTTCCAAGTAATACTCCATTGTATGTATGTATGTATATATGTGTATGTATGTGTGTATATATATATATATATATATATATATATATATATATGTATGTACCCATCTTTTTTTTTTTTTAACATTTATTTATTTTTGAGAGACAGAGACAGAGCATGAGCAGGGGATGGGGAGAGAGAAGGAGACACAGAATCGGAAGCAGGCTCCAGGCTCTGAGCTGTTTGTTAGCACAGAGCCCGATGCACGGCTTGAACTTATGAACTGTGAGACCATGACCTGAGCTGAAATCGGAGGCTCAACCGACTGAGCCACCCAGGCACCCCTATACCACATCTTCTTTATCCATTCATCCATCAATGGACATTTGAGCTCTTTCCATCCTTTGGCTATTGTTGATAGTGCTGCTATAAACATTGGGGTGCATGTGTCCTTTCGAAACAGCATACTTGTATCCTTTGGATAAATACCTAGTAGTGCAATTGCTGGGTCGTAGGGTAGTTCTATTTTTAATTTTTTGAGGAACCTCCATACTGTTTTCCAGAGTGGCCACACCAGTTTGCCTTCCCACCAGCAGTGCAAATGAGATCCTCTTTTTCAGCATCCTCACCAACATCTGTTGCCTGAGTTGTTAGCTATCCTGACAGGTGTGAGGTGGTATCTCATTGTGGTTTTGATTTGTATTTCCCTGATGATGAATGATGTTGAGCATTTTTTCATGTGTCAGTTGGCCATCTGGTTGTCTTCTTTGGGGAAGTGTCTATTCATGTCTTTTGCCCATTTCTTCACTGGATTATTTGTGTTTTGGGTGTTGAGTTTGATAAGTTCTCTATAGATTTTGGATACTAACCCTTTATCTGATATGTTGTTTGCAAATATCTTCTCCCATTTTGTCGGTTGCCTTTTAGTTTTGTTGACGGTTTCCTTCACTGTGCAGAAGTTTTTTATTTTGATGAGGTCCAATAGTTCATTTTTGCTTTTGTTTCCCTTGTCTCCAGAGACGTGTTGAGTAAGAAGTTGCTGCAGCTGAGGTCAAAGAGGTTTTTGCCTGCTTTCTCTCGAGGATTTTTATGGCTTCCTATCTTTTGTTAGGTCTTTCATTCATTTTGAGTTTATTTTTGTGTATGGTGTAAGAAAGTGGTCCAGGTTCATTTTTCTGCATGTCACTGTCCAGTTTTCCCAGCACCATTTGCTGAAGAGAGTGTCTTTATTTTTTATTTATTTTTTTTTGCATTTGACAATGTTTAATGCTTACTCTTGGTATACATTTTCAGCAAATTAGAATCAAAAGAAAATTTTCTACATCAGTGTACCAATTATCAATTATTTGACTTTCAACTTCAAATCAACTCTTCTTTACCCTGTTTTGTGGTGCTGGAGTTAGTAACCATTTCTTCTTTACCAGCTGCCCCAAGTTTGGCTTCATCAGCACAGGGTGCAGCAGGAACACTGTAAGTTTCCATCTGGTATAATTTTCTTTCAACCTGAAGAACTTTGTTTGGTTTTTCTTATAATGTAGGATTTTTTTGAGATAAATTATCGTAGTTTTATTTGTCTTTATTTTAATTTCATTATGGAAAGATAGTTTTCCTACATATAGAATTGTAGGTTGTTTTCTTTTAGCATTTCAAATTCTACTGTCTGTGTCTATTGTTTTTGTGAAGTATGCAGTCCTCTGAATTCATGGTCTATCTTATTAGATTGTGTCTTTTTCTTTGGCTGCTTTCAAGGTTTTCTCTTTTATTTTTGGTCTTCAATAATTTGACTATGGTACTTCTAGGTGGAGTTTTCTGTCTCTTTATCTTTTTAGGGATCACCAAGGCTCTTGAATCTTTAAATTTATGTCTTTACCAAGTTTGGGCAACTTGTGGTCATCATTTTCTCAATTGTTTTTCTGCTCCATTGCCTCTTTTTTCTCCTGATAATCTCATTGCAAGTATTTTACCTCTTTCAGTATTGTCCCACAAACCAATTTTGAGCAAGTCCCTGGCTGTGATTTCGTTTTGACGTTTCTTTTAGGGAGAATTCTTCCATCTTGTCATTTTGGCTAAGTTTCTGTCTTTTGTGTGTTTTGAAAGCTTATTATGTTTCCTGCACCTGAGAGTAATGCTGTATTTAAAAGGGGTCATACACTGTCCAGGGCCTGGCACTTCAGGAAATGTTTCTGGTATATGCTGTGTATGCTCTTGGAGTTTTCACTGCTCTTTCCCCCATGTCAATCCTCTGTAGAGCTCCTCCTTGCTTGCAGTGGGAAGTGTTTGGACCTATAACTAGGTGCGCTTTGATTTGGTTGTTAAAATAAGCCTTGCAGCACTTACACATTGTCTCCCTCCAATCTTGAAGATCCTTTTGCTAATCAGTCCTCAGATCGTTCCAAGTGATCTGACCTCAAAACAGCTGTGTTTGAAGAACACGGAAAGCCTAGGGTTCCTCTAAGAGACTGCCTTTATTCCATTGGATATTTGTTCCTGCTTTGTCAAAGATTAGTTGGCCTCAGGTTTGAGGGTCCATTTCTGAGTTCTCTATTTTGTTCCATTGACCTGAGTATCTGTTTTTATGCCAGTATCATACTGTCTTGATGATTACAGCTTTGTAATACAGCTTGAAGTCTGGGATTGTGATGTCTCCAGCTTTGGTTTTCTTTTTCAAGATTGCTTTGTCTATTTGGGGTCTTTTCTGGTTCCATACAAATCTTAGGATTGTTTGTTCTAGCTCTGTGAAGAATGCTGGTGTTATTTTGATAGGTACTGCATTGAATGTATAGATTGCTTTGGGTAATATTGACATTTTAACAATATTTGTTCTTCCTATCCAGGAGCATGGAATATTTTTCCATTTTTTTGTGTCTTCCTCAATTTGTTTCATAAGCTTTCTGTAGTTTTCAGTGTACAGAATTTTCACCTCTTTGGTTAGGTTTATTCCTAGGTATTTTATGGTTTTTGGTGGAATTGTAAATGGGATGGATTCCTTGATTTCTCTTTATGTAGCTTCATTATTGGTGTATAGGAATGCAACTTATTTCTGTGCATTGAATTTATGTCCTGCGACTTTGCTGAATTCATGGATCAGTTCTAGCAGTTTTTTGGTGGAACCTTTTGGGTTTTCCATATAGAGTATCATGTCATCTGCAAGGAATGAAAGTTTGACCTCGTGCTGGCTGATTTGGATGCCTTTTATTTCTTTGTGTTGTCTGATTGCTGGGGCTAAGGCTTCCAATACTATGTTGAATAATAGTGGCTAGAGTGGACATCACTGTCTTTTTCCTGAGCTTAGGGGGAAAGCTCTCAGTGTTTCCCCTTTGAGAATGATATTAGTGATGTGTCTTTCATATATGGCTTTTATGATCTCGAGGTATGATCCTTCTGTCCCTACTTTCTTGAGGGTTTTTGTCAAGAAAGGATGCTGTATTTTGTCAAATGCTTTCTCTGCATCTATTGAGAGGATCATGTGGTTCTTTTCCTTTCTTTTATTGATGTGATGTATCACCTTGATTGTTTTGTGGATATTGAACCAGCCCTGCATGCCAGGTATAAATTCCACTTGGTCGTGGTGAATTATTTTTTTAACATAGTATTGGATCTGGTTGTCTCGTATCTTGTTGAGGATTGTATCATTGGAGTTTTAATTTACATTTCCCCAGTAATGATGATGCTTAACATCTTTTCATGTATTTATTTGCCATCTATAAATCTTTGATGAAATGTTTCTTGATGTGTTTTATACATTTTAAATTGGAGTTTCTTTTTTTAAGTTTATTAATTTTGAGAGAGAGAGAAAGAGAGATGTAGGAGTAGAGAGAGGGAGACGGAGAATCCCAAGAGGCTCCACTTTGTCAGCGCAGAGCCTGATGCAGGGCTTGAAGTCACAAACCATGAGATCATGACCTGAACTGAAATCAAGAGTCAGATGCTTAACCTACTGAACCACCCAGATGACCCTGGAGTTTTTTTTTAAACTATTGAGTTTTGAGAGTTCTATATCCTGAATACTAGCTCTTTGTCAGGTATATATATTGTGCAAATATTTTGTCAGTCTAAAGCTTGTCCTTATCCTTTGAGTAGGGTTTTGCATAGAGGAAAAGTTTGGTTCTATTCTATTTATTAGTTTATTTTATTTTTTATTTAATTTATTTTCCAATTTTATTTTAAATTCTAGTTAGTTAACCTACAGCAATATTGGTTTCAGGAGAATTCAGTGATTGATTCATCACTTATATACAACACCCAGTGCTCATCATAACAAGTGCCCTCCTAATAGCTATCACCTATCTATCCCATCCCCCACCCAAATCCCTCCATCAACCCTCAGTTTATTCTTTATGTTTCAGAGTCTTTTATGGTTTGTTTCCCTCTCGTTTTTTTCTCCCCACCCCCATATGTTCATCTGTTTTGTCAAATTCCACATATGAGTGAAATCATACGGTATTTGTCTTTCTCTGTCAGACTATTTTGCTTAGTGTAATGCACTCTAGCTCCATCCATATCATTGCAAATGACAAGATTTCACTCTTTTGGATGACTGAGTAATATTCCTGTGTGTGTGTGTGTGTGTGCGTGTGTGTGTGTGTGTGTGTGTGTGTGTGTACATCTTCTTTATCCATTCAGCAGTTGATGGAGATTTGAGCTCTTTCCATAGTTTGGCCATTGTTGATAATGCTGCTGTAAACATTGAAGTGCATTTACCTGTTCAAATCAGTATTTTTATATCCTGTGGGTAAATACCTAGTAGTGCAATTGCTGGATCATAGGGTAGTTCTATTTTTAACTTTTTGAGAAATCTCCATACTGTTTAATAGAGTGGTTATACCACTTGAGCAAAACTTAAAATTTGATCAAGCCCAATTTATCGGTTTTTCCTTTTATGGATCATATTTTCAGTGTCAAGTCTAGTATTCTTTTTCTGGGTCTCGATCCCAAAGATTTTCTCTTGTTTTTTTCTTTCCCTAATAAATGTTTTGTTGTTCTACACTAAAGTCCGTGATCCATTTTGACTTAATTTTGGATAAGATGTGAGGCTTAGAGTGAAGGTTTGTTTGTTTGTTTGTTTGTTTATTTATTTATGCATGCCTATGGGTGTCCAATGGTGCCCAGCATAGTTTGTTAATAAGTGTTTTTCCTGTATTGAATTGCTTTTGCACTTTTGTCAAAATCCATTGGACATATTTGTGTGAGTCTCTTTCTGGGATTCTGTATTCTATTCCATTGATTTATGTGTCTGTCCGTATGCTGGGAGCATTGATTATTGTAGTGATAAAGTAAGTTTTGAAATTGGGGAATTGTGAGTTCTCCAAATTGGTTTTTCTTTACCAGGATTGCTTTGACTATTCTAGGTCATTTGCATTTGAATATAAATTTTAGGGTAAGCCTGTCAGTTTCTGCAAAAAGGCAGTAGAGATTTTGATAGAGATTATATAGAATCCGTAGATCTGTTTAGTATTATCATCTTAATTTTTTATTGTGGTAAAATACACATAACAAAATTTACCATTTTAAGTGTGTAGTTCAGTGCTATTAAATTACATTCATACTGTTGTGCAACCATCATCGCCACCAATTTCTTTTTGTCTTGTAAAACTAATTCTACCTATTAAACAACATCTCTCTCTTCCCCCCTCCTGTCCACTTCTGTCTCTATGATTTTGACTACTTTAGGTACCTCTTAAAAGTCGAATCATACGATATTTGTCTTTTTGTGTCTGGCTTACTTACTATAATGTTTCAAGGATTAATCCATGTTGTAGCATAAAGTCAGAATGTCCTTCCTTTATAAGGCTGAATAATACTTGATGTATGTAGATACCACATTTTGCTTATCCATTCATCAGTGGACACTTTGGTTGCTTTTTATGTTTTTCTGTTGCAAATATACTGCTATGAACATGGGTGTACAAATATCTCTTCTGGACTCTGCTTTTGGTTCTTTTAAGTATATACCCAGGAATGAAATTGTTGGATCCTATGGTAATTACCCACTGGGTAACCACCATACTGTATCCCACTGCAGCAGTACTATTTTTCATTCTTGTCAACTGTACACAAAGATTCCAATTTCTCCAACTACTCACCAACACTTGTTATTTTTTTCTTTTGTTTTTGTTTTTTGATAATAGCCATCCTAATGGATATGAAGTTTTATCTCATTGTGATTTTGATTTGTATTTCCTTATAATTACTGATGTTGAGCAAAGTTTCAGTACTTATTGATCATTTGCCTGTCTTTAGAGAAATGTCTCTTGAAGTCCTTAGCTCATTTTTGAATTGGGTGGTTTGTTTTTATGTTGATGAGTTTTACAAGTTCTGTATATATTATGGATATTAACTCCTTTTAAGATAAATGATTTGCAAATATTTTGTCCCATCCTTTATGTTACCTTTTTACTCTGTTGGTAGAATCTAGCAACACTAGAGATGCATGCAAATTTTTAATCTTCATGAAGTTTAATTTGCCAATTTTTTTTTCTTTTATTGACTGTCTTTATTTTTTATTTTTTTATTAAAAAAAATTTTTTTTTAACGTTTTATTTCTTTTTGAGACAGAGAGAGACAGAGCATGAATGGGGGAGGGGCAGAGAGAGAGAGAGGGAGACACAGAATCGGAAGCAGGCTCCAGGCTCTGAGTCATCAGCCCAGAGCCCGACGCGGGGCTCGAACTCACGGACCGCGAGATCGTGACCTGAGCTGAAGTCGGACGCTTAACCGACTGAGCCACTCAGGTGCCCCTTATTGACTGTCTTTAAAACACACATCCAGGAAATCATTGCTAAATCCAGTGTTGTGAAGCTTTTGCCCTATGTTTTCTTCTAAGAATTTTATGGATTTTTGTCTTAAATTGAAGATTTTGATCCACTTTTGAGTTAACTTAGGTATAAAGTATTATTAAGGGTCCAACTTCATCCTTTGCATGTGGGTATCATTTTGTTAGTGTTCTTGTTGAAAAGACTGTCCTTTTCCTATTTTATGGTCATGGCACCCATGCAAAAATTATTTTACTTCACATGCATAAGTTTAGTTCTGAGGTCTCTATTCATTTATTCTATATGTCTGCTGTATGTCAGTACCATGTTGATTTGATTACTGTGGCTTTGTAGTAAGTTTTGAAATCAGGAAGTGTGAGTCCTGTAGCTTATTCTTTTTGAAAAAAATTTTTGACTATTTGGAGTCCCTTGAGATTTCATATAAATTTTGGTAAGGGTTTTTCTATTTTTTTTCTGAAAACACCATTGAAATTTAGATAAGGCTTGCATTGAATCTGTACATCATTTTGGGTAGTATTAATATCTTAGCAATATTAAGTTTCCTAATCCATCAATAGGGGATGTGTCTCCATTTATGAATATCCTCTTTAATTTCTTTCAGCAGTGTTTTGTAGTTTTCAGTGTATGTACAGGTCTTGCACCACTGTGGTTAACTTAATTCCTGAGTATTCCATTCTGTTTGATGCTATTTTAAGTGGAATTGCTTTTGTAATTTCCTTTCCAGATTGTTCATTGTTGTGTATAGACAAGCACCTGATTTTTGTGCGTTAATTTTGTATCCTGTCATTGCTTAATTTTTGTATGTGTGTGGAACAGATTCTTTTTGTGAGTGTGGAATCTTTTAGGGTTCTCTATATATAAGATCATATCATCAGTGAAAGAGGTTTACTCCTTACATTCCAATTTGGATGCCTTTTACTTATTTTTCTATCCTAATTGGTCTGGCTAGTACTTCCTGTACTATGTTGAATAAAAGTAGTGAAAGCGGGTGCCTTGTTCCATATCTTAGAGGAAAAGCTTTCAGTTTTGAAAATATGGCATTTATTATGTTAAGGTAGTTTCCTTTTATTTGTAGTTTGAGTATTTTTATCGTGAAAGATTGTTGAATTTTATCAGATTTCTTGCATCAGTTGAGATGATTATGTGTTTTTTGTTGTTATTTGTTGTTTGTTTTTGTTTTTTGGCTTTTTTCTGTTAATGTGGTATATAATATTGATTGATTTTTTTGTATCCTTGTGTTCCAGGAATAAATCCCCTCCTTGGCTGTGGTGTTTAATCCTTTTAGTAGGCTTTTGAATTTGGTTTGCTAGTATTTTGTTGAGGAACTTTACAATAGTGGTCATAAGTGATATTGGTCTGTATTTTTCTTGTAGCATCTTTGTCTGGTGTTGCTATAACAGGGTAATGTTGGCTTCCCAGTATGAGTTAGGGTGTCTTTGCTCTTCAAGTTTTTGGAAAAGTTTGAGAAGGATTGGTGTTAATTTTCCTCCCTCCCTCCCTTCCTTCTGTTTGTTTATTTTTTAGTGAGGGAGAGGGAGATAGAGAATCCTAAGCAGGCTCCACGCTGTCAACATGGAGCCTGACGCAGGGCTCAAACCCACAAACCCATGAGATCATGACCTGAGCCAAAATCAAGAGTCATGTTCAGTTGACTGAGCTACCCAGGTGTCCCTGTGTTACTTTTTCTTTTAAGTGTTTGGTAGAATTCACCATTGAAGCCATCAGGTCCATGGCTTTACTCTGTCACAAAATTTTTTTTTTAAATTTGTTTTAATGTTTATTTATTTTTGAGAGAGAGACAGAGTGCAAGTGTGGGAGGAGCAGAAAGAGAGGGAGACACAGAATCAGAGGCAGACTCTAGCTCTAATAGCTCAGAGTCTGACGCAGGGCTCAAACCCGTAAACTATGTGATCTTGACCTGAGACGAAGTTGGACCCTTAACCAACTGGCACACCTGTCACGAAATTTTTGATTACTGATTAAATTTCCTTACTAGTTAATGGTCTTTTCACAGTTTCTATTTCTTTATGGTTTAGTCTCATATCTTAACAATGTTAGGTTTCCAGTCCATAAATATGGGATGTCTTTAAAGTTATTTAGGATTCTTTAATTTTGTTCACAATATTTTCTAACTTTTATACTAACTTTTAAACTTCTGTTTAATTTATTCCAAACTATTTAATACTCTTTGGTGTTGTGAATGGAATTGCTCTTAATTTCATTTCCATATTATTTGTGCTAGTGTATAGAAATACAATTGAACTTTTTTATATAGATCTTGTATCCTGCAACTTTGCTGAACTCTTATTTTTAGTGTTTTTAGTGGATTTAAAAAATTTTCTATATGCATGATTATGTCATTGGTAAATATAGTTTTACCTCTTCCTTTGAATTCTGATGCCTTTTATTTCTTTTTCTTGCTTAATTGCCCTAACCAGAACCCTTTGTACAATGTTGAATAGATACTATGAGAATGGACTTCTCTATCTTACTGATCTTAAGTGGAAGGCATTTATTTAGTCTTTAACCATTAAGTATGATGTTGTGAGTTTTTTGTAATTGCCTTTATCAGCTTGAGGAAGTTTCCTTTTATTCTTTCTGATTGTTTTCATCATGAAGTAGTATTTAGCATATGTCAACATATCTTTAAACTGGAAGCTGAATTTTGCCAAATGCTTTTTCTGCATCTTTTGAGGTGCTTCTGTGGTTTTTATTCTTTATTCTTTTAATACGGTGTAGTATATTGATTAGTTTCTTATATTAAATCAACCTTGAATTTCTGTGATGAATCCCACTTGGTCATAAAGCATAATCGTTATTATATGTTACCGGATTATTCAGTTTTTGTTGATTTTTTTTCCTCTGTATTTATGAGTGACATTAGTCTTTGGTTTTGTTTTCTTTTCATGTGTGATTTTGATATCAGGATAGTACTGGCTTAATAGAATTAGTTGGAAGTGTTCCTCCATTTTCTATTACTTTGGAGTTTGTGAAGAATTGTTAATTCTTTCTCTGTGGTAGAATTTACCAAGAAACCAGTTGGCTCTTGTCCTTTCTTTGTGGGTAGTTTTTAAATTACAGTTCAATGTCATTACTTTTCATCAGTTTATATTAAAATTTTTTTTCTTATGTCTGTTTGGTAGTTTGTATCTTTCTAGGAATTTATGTCCTTGCGATGATCCAATTTGTTGGTATAGTGTTTAAAGTATTCATTCTCTTCCCTTATAGTATTATAATTTTTATAATGTTCCTTCTTTTATTCCTGATTTCAGTACTGTTAGTCTTCTTTTTGTTCTTTTAGCTAAACACGTGTCCGTTTCATTGATTTTTATAAAGAATCAACTATTGATTTAGCTGATTTTCTCTTGTGTGCTTCTGGTTTCCATTTATTTCATTTATTTCTGGTTTAATTTTTTTCTTTCATTTTGTTGTGTTCAGTTTGCTCTTAAATTTTCCAGTTTTTGAAGGTAGGAGGTTAGGTTATTGATACGTTGTCTTTCTTTGTATGTATGTATATATACATATATATATTTATATAATATTTATATTATAATATAATTATATAATTATATTTATTATTAATTATAATTATATTTATATAATTATATAAATTATTATATAAATTATTATATAATTATATAATAATATAATTTATATAATTATAATTATAATTTATTATTTATTTATTAATTATTATTATATATTTATTATTATATTTATTTATATAATTATTATAATTATTATAATTATAATTTATATTATAATATAATATAAATTATAATATTTATATATATTTATATATATATATTTACAACTATAAATTTTCCTCTGAGTACTGTTTTAGCTGAATCCCTGACATTGTATATGTTGTCTTTTATTTTCATTCATCTCAAAGCATTTTCTAATTTCTCTTTTGATTTCTTCCTTGATCTGTTATTTTAGAGTGTGTTAATTTCCGCACAGTTGTGAATTTCCTGAATTTCCTTTCCTAATATATAATTCTCTTGCAGTTGGAGAACATACTTAATATGATTTCTGTCCTTTTAAATTTAGTGAGGCTTATTTTGTGACCCAGCATATAGTCTGTGATGGAGAATGTTCACTTGAGAATTTGAGAAGAATGTGTACTGTCCTGTTAGTGGATCATTCTATCAATGTGTCTTAGATCTAGTTGGCTTGTAGTATTGTTTATTTCCTGTATTTCCTTGTTGATCTTCTGTGCAGTTGTTCACTTGTCCTGTTATTAGAATTGAAGCTTTGAAGTCTCTTATTATTTTTGATTTGTCTGTTTCTGTCTTCAGTTTTGTTAGTTTTTACTTTTAATGTTGAGTCTCTGTAGTTTTGTACATATATGTTTATAATTTTTATGTCTTAATGACAAGTTGACCCTTTTATCAGTATAAAAGATTCCTTTTTGGGTCCAGGAACAATTTTTGATCTAAAATATTTTTTGTCTGTTATAAATGTTGCTATACTTTTGTTCTTTTTTTGGTTAACTTGCATTTTCCATGTCTTACCCTCAATTTATTTGTGTATTTGAATCTAAAGTGTGTCTCTGTGCAGACAACTTATTTTTGCATTCTGCTCTGTCTGCCCCTATTCCCTCCCATCCCCTGACCCACCCTGTTCTGCTAGCCTCTGCCTAAATTTGCATTGCCAATTCTTATTAAGAACCTGTTTGCTATTTTGCCTTTTAAAAAAATACAGAGGGTATTTTTGTTTTTCTGTTCCTCCATTGATTCCTTCTTTTATGTTAAATATTTTATAGCATTCACTTTTAATTCTCTTCCTCTGTTATAATTCTTGTGGGATTTTTGGTGTTTTTGTTACAGATTAAAATTAACACATTAATTAAAAAGAACTGAATTTCGATCAATATCAACTTAATTTAAAATTGTAAAGGGACACCTGGGTAACTTAGTTAAAAGTTTGACTCTTTTTTTTTTTAATTTTGTTATTTGAAAGAGAGAGCGCGAGAGCGTGTGTGCAAGCAGGGCAGAAGGGCAGAGGGAGAGAGAGAGAGAATCTTAAGCAGGCTCCATGCTCAACACAGGGTCCAACAACCCTGGGATCATGACCTGAGCCGAAATCAAGAGTCAGATACTCAACTGACTTAGCCACCCAGGCGCCTTAAGTGTCTGACTCTTGATTGTGGCTCAGGTCGTGATGTGTCATGGCTCAGGTCATGGCTGTGAAATTGAGCCCTGTACTGGGCTCCGTGCTGGACATGGAGCCTGCTTAACATTCATTCTGTCTCTCTCTCTCTGAATCTCTCTATCACCCCCCCACCCCAACACTCAAGTGCATGTGCACTCTCTCTCAAAACAATGTAAAAAATATTTCTCCAATATAATGCCATTCCTTCCCTTCTCCTTGATGCCACTGTTGTTGTACAAATTACATCTTTATACACTTAAGCCCGTTAACATGGTTTTATAATTATTTCCTTTCCTTTCTTGATCCTTTGTTTCTTTATCTTTTAAGTTAGAGAAGAATAGACTTGCAAATAAAAACATATTTGTAATCTCTTTTATCTTTATGTAATTACTGTTACTGGTGTTCTTTATTTCTTTGTGTTTATTCCAGTTGCTGTCAAGTGTTCCTCAATTCAATCTGAGGTCTTCCATTCAATATTATAGGACATGTCTATTAGAGATGACTTCTCTGAGTTTTTATTTAATGGCCCAGTCATTTCTGTCAGCATTTTGAATGTGTCATCTCATTGCCTTCTTGTCTTCAAGGTTTCTGATAAGCTCTTAATCTTATTGGAGTTCCCTTGTACGTGATGAATTGTTATTTTCTTGCTGTTTTAAAGAGTCTCTCCTTGTCTTTCGGCATATTGACTATAATGTGTATACATATGGATTTCTGTGCTTTCCTGCTTAGAATCTGATGAGCTACTGGATGTGTTGATTAATATTTTTGATCAAATTTGGGAAATTTTCAGCCAGTGTTCAAACATTCTTTATGTCACTTTGTCTTTTTTCTTTCTGAGACTCCTATACTTGGTATTCTTGATGGTGTCCCACAGGGCCTCTGAGGTTTTGTTCATTTTTATTCAATCTTTTTCTTTCTGTTCCTCAGACTTCATCTCAAGTGACACGTCTTCAAGTTCAGTGAATGTTTCTTCTGCCTGCCTGCTAAAATCTTCTACTAAAATCTCTAGTGACTTTCCACCTCTATAATATCTATTTTTTTAATGTTTCTTTTCTTTTCTTTTCTTTTCTTTTCTTTTCTTTTCTTTTCTTTCTTTTCTTTCTTTCTTTCTTTCTTTCTTTCTTTCTTATTTATTTTTAATTTACATCCAAGTTAGTTAGCATATACTGCAATAATGATTTCAGGAGTAGATTACAGTGATTGATCCCCTATGTATTACACTCAGTGCTCATCCCAACAAGTTTCAGTGTTTATTTTTGAGAGAGAATGAGTAGAGGAAGGGCAGAGAGAGAGGGGGACAGAGGATTCAAAGCAGGCTCTGCACTGACAGCAGAGAGCCTGATGTGGGACTCGAACTCACAAACCATGAGATCATGACCTGAGCTGAAATTGGATGCTTAACCAACTGAGCAACCCTTTATTTGATTTTTTTTTTTAAATAATTTCTCTCTTGATATTCTTTATTTGGTGTAACATTGTTCTTACACTTTCTTTTAATTCTTGAGATATGATTTTCCTTCATTTTTTAAGATATTTGTAATTCATCAAGGTCTTTGTCCACTAAGTCCAACACATGGGATTTCTCAAGGACAGGTTCTACTGACTGATTTCTTTTTCCTATATATGGTCTATACTTCTCTGCTTTTTACTAGTCTCATATACATTTTTTTTGTGTGATTGAAAAGTGGACCTTTAAAAAGATACAATGTGGCAACTGTGGAGATCAGATTTTTTCCTTTCCCTAAGGCTTATTGTTGTTGCTATTTGTTGTTGTAACTCTTTTTCAAGTAATATTGTGAACCAGTTCTGTAAAGTTTATATTGTTATGTGTGACTACTGATTCCTCTCCTGTCTTATTAGCTTAATAGTTAGGTCATGACTGAACAGAGGTTTCCTTAAAGGGCTTAAATTTCCTTAAAGGACTTAAACCTGTAAGACTCTTCGTGGAGTGTTCTGTCTTCATGTTGGTGCATGTTCAGTACCCAAGCAGTTTATACCTCTGCCTTCACTTCCTCCTGGCACAGAACCTCACTGCCAGCCAGAGGTGAGAGATCAGAGTGTTCTCAGAGATTTTCTGGGCATCTTTGTAGTTCTGCATATGCACGAGGCTTTCTAGATTCACAGGAATATGTTAGTTTTTCAAGCCCCTATGGATATTTTACTCCCCAATTTTTCTCCCCCCCCCCCCCCTTTTTTTCTTTTTGGTCAGCCTTTTGCTTGTTCCAGTGGTTTTGCTGCCTCAGATAACTGTAATGTTGCTGCTGATTGTTTTCTACAAACACTTCATGATAAGGATGTTATATTGAATAAGGTTTGGGTATGTGTTAAATAAAGGCAGGCCTTAAGAATGGAGCTTTTCCAGGGAGCTGCCAGATAGGTCACAAGTGACATTTATGTATAGATCGGCTGTTTGGGGAGCTTCAAATCTGTTCTACACGTCCAGTGGTAGAGGGCTGTTGGTTTTTACAGCTGCCATCTGTGGCAGATTGTTGGATTTTAAGGCTTCAGTAGAGCTAGGCAGAAGTTGAATGGGAAAGGACAGTTCACATGTCATAAATTCCTGTTCTTAATGAAAGTTTTTATTTTTTAATTTTTTAAGACTCTTCTTGGATTGTTGCAAGACTTTTGTTAATTTTCAGAATTATTAAAAAGTTGATTTTGACCATTGTTAGCAGTGTTTTCAGTACTTCAATGGAGTAGCAAATTTTCAGAGGTTCCTACTTTGCTATTGTGGAAGTCTTTCCCAGTTTTAGAACACTTTTATCTCAGTAAGATTCCTCACGTCCATTTACTGTTAGTCCTGATTCCTGTCCCCAGTGTAGTTGTTTCTTAAGTTGTCTTTTTTCTATTATATTTTTCTGAATGCTATATTACAGAGTGTAAAATTGTTGTATAATAACGGTTAAATAATGAAATGACCTCTTTAATTTTTTGCAAGCCAGTTTCTCATGTACTTATTTATCCCCAAGCATTTTAGTCTAATTAGAAATGGAAGGAACCCGTGCTTCTGTAAACTGTTTTGGTGTGCACCTAATTTGTCTTCTTTCCAATGTCGTATTTCTTTAAGACAGCTTAATTCATAGGTAAAAATGGTACAGCAAAGGGGCTTGTAAGTCTGCCATTCACATCCCCAAACCTGTGTTGACTGATTGATGATTTGTACTTAGAATTTTGATTGTCCTAAATTGGTATATATTTACTAAAACAATAAGTCATAATAATAATAGCAATTTCAGTTTACTGAGTAGTGTATGTTGTCATGTCATGTCATTATATACATTATAGTTTATATCTATCAGTATTTGCAATTGAAGAAATTGAAACTCAGCTATATAAAATGACTTCCTGGAGCGCCTGGGTGGCTCAGTTGGTTAAGTGTCCGACTTTGGCTCAGGTCATGATCTCGCAGTTCATGAATTTGAACCCCATGTTGGGCTCTGTGTTGACAGCTCAGAGCCTGGAGCCTGCTTCAGATTCTGTGTCTCCCTGTCTCTCTGCCCCTCCCCCACTCACACTCTGTCTCTCTCTCTCTCAAAAATAAATACACATTAAAAAAAAATTATTATAACATGACTTCCCTAAGTCCTCAGTCAATAAGCAGTTTAGGTGGAGACTGAAGTAGCTTTGTTTGGCTTCAAAGCCTCAACTCTTTGCTACAGTTTAGGAAACTAGTCACATTTACACTGTAATGATTTGTGATTACAGCAGAAATTGTAATTATTTTATAAATATATTTATTTTGTGAACCAAAATTTGCCACCTACAAAAGGACTATCTTTTTGTTGAGCAAGGTCTATTAAGGACCATGTTAAAGAACTTTAGAGTTGAAAAAGATCTTTGGAATTTCTTACGCTATGAAGGTTTCAGAGCGGCTACAAATCTATTGAAATATTGAATGCTTAAGTTTTGTGTATATATGTTTCTGCAATAAATGTGGATATCTTTTAATCAAATTCTCAAATTAACTATGATAGGACTCCCTTCCCAAAGATGATGAGATAAAACCGTTGGTAGGTATCCATGGCTACGCTGCAGGCCAAATTATCTCCTGTGACTTTGACAGTGTTATCCACTCCTCCAGTTCTGATATTGGCATTGTCCTCAATAACCACTTTGTCACGCTCATTTCTTATGTGACAATAAATTTAACTACATTGTCTGAATGGTACACCTTATGGTCTGAATGATTTTTTTAAGATTAAAAAAAATTTTTTGTTAATGTTTATTTTTAAGAGAGAGAGACTGAGCATGAGTGGGGAGGGAGGGAAAGAGAGAGTGAGAGAGAGAGCGAGAGAGAGAGAATCTGAAGCAGTCTCTAGGCTCTGAGCTGTCAGCACAGAGCCCAACGGGGGGCTCGGACTCCTGAAATGCGAGATCATGACCTGAGCCAAAGTCCGACACTTAACCGACTGAGCCACCAAGGCACCCCTGGTCTGGGTGATTTCTAAGTAGTAAGAGCTCTGGATCACCAGAGAAAGAGGGGGGAAAAAGAAGGAGAAGAACAGGAGTCTTCAACTGCTAGGGAATCACTGCTTCAACTTTATTCACTTCTCAAAACCATTTTTGGCAGTGTCCATCCCAGGTCCCATAAACATGGCAGGGTTTTAGAGAATCTCCTAGTCTTAAGCCATAAATACCATCGGTAAAATCTATAATGACTTCGTGAAAAAAGGAAAAAAGTGTCTAAGTTTATGTGTTTTTCTTATTTTTGTTTTTGGAATGCTGTTTATCTTTGTTCTTTGTGCTTCTTTTGTTGATAACTTTAAAAAATTGATTTCTTGAAACATGAAAGCAATGTCGTTCTTTAAGCAGAATTATTGAAAAATTGATGATAGAATTAAGGGAGGATGATAGAAATTGGATTAATGAAGGAAGGAAAAAAGTACAGAGATTATTAATGAAGGTGCTGGAGTCCGAGTAACATAAGGGAAATTCCTGAAATTCCTGCTCTCAATGAACAGGAATTTAAAGTAATTGGTACTTTAAATAGTAATTTAAAAAGTAATTTAAATACTTTTCCATGGAAAATATAAAGTTCACATTTAAAAATCACCAAATAGGGTCGCCTGGGTGGCTAAGTCGGTTAAGCATCCAACTTTGGCTCAGGTCATGATCTCACAGTTCATGGGTTTGAGCCTCTCATTGGGCTCTGCACGGACAGCTCAGAGCCTTTAACCTGCTTTGGATTCTGTGTCTCCCTCTCTCTATCCCCATGAGTGGGGATAGGCTTGCAAAAACAGACAGATAAGGACCTCAGATTAGGAATTATTAGACAAAATGTAAAATAGTCATATTGGTCATGTTTATATCAGGGCATAATAAACTTATGAAGAATGACCAGTCAGAGTTTAAATGCAGCTATGTATTTTAGAAAAATTTTTAAATGATTGAGAATATTAACTTAATGGATGGACCTTAATAGCATATGTCACATATCTAAAGTGAGAATTAATGAACTAGAACAGTTTTCAAAATGTGGCTCCCAGAGTAGCAAAATCATAGGGCAAACTCTCAGGCCCTTACCCTCCCTGTGAATGAAAATTCTGTAGAGGGGTGACACCTTGTGTTTCAACAAGCTTTCCAGATGATTCTGTTGTACACTAAAAAAATTTTTTTAATGTTTATTTTTGAGAGAGAGCGAGTGAGCAGGGGAGATGCAGAGAAAGAGAGGGAGAGAGGATCCAAAGTGGGCTCCTCACGGACAGCAGAGAGCCCTATGTGGGGCTCAAACTCATGAACCCATGAACTGTGTGTGACCTATATTGATATTGGACACTTAACTGACTGAGCCAGCCAGGCACCCCATGTTGTCCTCTAAAATTTGAAAACCTCTGAACTAGTAGATACGAAATCATTCAGAACAGGGCGAAAAAGACATGGAAAATATGAAAAAAAAAAAAAAAAGGATAAAAATTATGGAACTAAAAAGGACTAACTGTATGAAATTGGAATTCTAGAGAGAGTGGGACAAAAATATTTGAAGAGATGATATCTTAACATTTTCTAATTTTTTAACCTATACATTCTGGAATCCTAACACCTTGCAAACAGGCTAGATAAAAGACAATTGTAGTAAAACTTGAGAATATAAAATACAGAGGAACGTGAAATCAGCCAGAGAGAAAAGACCTTTCTTTCAAAGGAACTCTAGAAAGCTATTCAGAAGATAAAGATATTGTCAATGTGTTGAGACAGTTGTATACTCAGCAAAGTTATTTTTCATTAATGAAAATGAAATAAAAATATTTTAAGAGGAACCACTAAATTTACCATTAGCAGACCCTTAGTAAATGAAATTCTAAATGCAGAAGGAAGGAGGTTGCAGTGAGAAAGGTCTGAGTTTCATAAAGGAGTGGAAAGGAAGAAAGGTGGTAAATAAGTAGGTGGAATTAAATATTTATGTAAAATTATTTTGGATTTAAGGGTAAGTAAAATTAAGAATAATTAATAGGAATAGCATATAATATGGAAGGGGCTAAATAGGATTAATGTGTTTTAAAATCTTTGTATCATTTGGGAGGATAGTAAATATTTTGATTAGCTTTAGTCTTTGGTAAGTATGGATGTTATATTTTTAGGGTAAGCATGAAAAGTATTGTGATAAGGGATGCGTGGGTGGCTCAGTCAGTTACACATCCAACTTCAGCTCAGGTCATGATCTCACTGCTCATGGGTTCAAGCCCTGCATTGGGCTCTGTGCTGACCGCTTAGAACCTGGAGCCTGCTTCCGATTCTGTCTCTCTCTGCTCCTCCCCCGCTCGCGTGCTGTCTCTCTTTCAAGAATAAATAAACATTAAAAAAAAAATTAAAAAGTATTGAGATAAAAGGCACAACTTACTAATGTACTAAAGGGAAAAAATTAAAAAGGCAAAAAGAACAAAATGAGATATAGAAAGGTTTAAGGAGCAAGCCTGTTTAACCTGATTATAAGTCCAAATTAAGTGGAAAATTTTAATTTGATATTAGTAAATTTTTAAGTATCTATATCTGTTTCAATGAGAAAGCTTGTTATACTAGATGCGAAAGCAAAATCCAGGGGTTACCCGTATTACATATATTTAAATATGATATGAAAGTAAAAGGGTACAAATACACTAGGAGAATATGAAATAAATTTTGTTTACTATATTAACATCAGATAAAATGGATTTTTTAGTCATAAAGCTTCAAGATCAAAATAATTCTTTTATAAAGAATAAAGGTTCATTTTAGCAGCATAAAGGCAACACAAAATTTTATGCACCTAAAAATAAGGTCTCAAAATATATAAAGCAAAATTTTAAAGAACTTCAGATTAAAGTAGACAAACAGAATCCTAGTGTGAGACTATATTATTTCTTTATATAAGTGATAGCTTGATAAGGCAGAAAATAAGCAGTAGGGTTATAGAAGAATAAAAAGATTAATAAAAGACAAGGTTTTACTGAAGTTGATCAAGAAAAAAATGAGGAGGCATAAATAAATACTGGGAATGAAAAATTGTCACTGTAGTTGGAGTTAAAATGATAGTAAGGGTATATTATGCGTAGTTTTATGCCAATGAATATGGAAATTTAAGTGAAGAAGAAAGATTCCTCTTAAAATTTAACTTAATAAAATAGACTCAAAAAGAAATAGAAAACTTGAATAATATAAAAACTTTTTTAGAAATTAGGTCATAAGGGGTGCCTGGGTGGCTCAGTCAGTTAAGCGTCCATCTTCGACTCGGGTCATGATCTCGCGGTTCGTGGGTTCGCACCCCGCGTTGGGCTCTGTGCTAACAGCTCAGAGCCTGGAGCCTGCTTCAGATTCTATGTCTCCCTCTCTCTGCTCCTCCCCTGCTCATGCTCTGTCTCTGTCTGTCTCTCTCAAAAATAAACATCAAAAAAAAAAATTAAAAAAAAAAAGAAATTAGGTCATAAGTTTCAAATCTTCCCTCAAACTTACACAAAATAATACAGAGTACAGAAGAGGAGGGAGTACTCCACAGCTGTGATTATGAGAATGTCATAATCTTGATATGAAACCCAACAAGGTCATAATGACAATTGGAAATTTCCAGCTAATTTCAATCATAAAGATAGATACAGCCATCCTAAAACTGAACCTCATAATGTAAAAAGGGATATTGAATTCTAAATTGGAATTTTCTGGAAAATAGGATGAATAAATGTAGTAGTACACATCAACTAAGAGTGTGGACTGTGGAGGCAGAGTGTCTTGGTATGAATCCTGGTTTTTCTATTCAGCTGGAGGCATGTTGCTTAACTTCTATTCCCTGTTTATTAAGTGGGATAATAATGGTATCAACTCATAGGTTTATTCTGAGGATTGAATGAATTAAAATATGTAAAGTGTCTAAAAAAGTGTCTGACATATACTAAATGCTAATTGGTGTTAGATGTCAATATTGTAAAATCAGTATTATAATGTACTATATTGGTATAATAAAGAAGAAAGCTATATGACCATCTCAGTAGTTACAGAGAAAGAAGTAATAAACATCAATATCCACTAGCGATTGAAAACTTAACAGAATATGTTAGAGAAGAGCCTACTTAACCTGAGAACGTGTAAACATGAAAGACCTATATCATATACTTTACTTAATGGTGATACATGTAAAACATTCTTTTTGAAATTGGCAATATGACGAGTGTTCTTATGACCACATTTTTTAGGGCCCAATAATTGCAGCAAGATCAAAAATAAAAAAGGAAGAAAGATAGGTATGAGTATTAGGAAGGAAGAGAGCAAACAAAATGTTATTTGCAAAAGAACATACACATAAAATGTTAGAATTAATAGTTTTAGCAGCATTGCTGAGTACAAAATCAGTATATATAAAAAGCAGTTGGAGGAAATGGCAGTTACCTTAAAAAGCTAAACATATGCTTACCATACAACACTTGGTATATACTTAAGAGGAATGAAAATATATATACACACCAAGACTCATATGTGAATGTTCATAACAGTATTGTTCATAATACTTTAAGTATAAACAATTCAAATGTCCATCAGCTGATAAATGGGTAAACAAAATGTGTTGTATCCATATAAGTGAAATATTATTCAGCCATAGAAAGTTAGGAAATCCTAATGTATGCTACACCATACCTCAAAAATAGTGTTATTTTTTGACTACCACCCCCTTACCACTTCTCTCCTTGCTCCCATCCCAATCTGACTGTGTATCTCTAAACCCTCTCATCTTTGGGCCATGGGGAAATTGATAAAGGCCAAGAATTTGGGTCCTTGAGTGAATGGTAAAAGACAGGAAGAAAAAGGAGTGAAATAGATAATGAGTGAATCAATTCGCTATGTAATTTGTAGCTATTTTGTTTTGAGAGATTGGTTTTACTCAAATAAGCCCCTTCAGCCTTCTTCATTTGCACATACAGAGCCCCCACAAAGTAGAAGTTCTGTTAGGAATCATTTGCTCTGGATCTTCTCATCTGTCCTTTTATCCTCTCAGGATGCAGTGTGACAGTATACATAAACATACCTGTTTATCTTCATAAAAGATTATAAATAAATTGGATAAATTAGATACACAAAAGGAACTCTTATTTAAAGACATGATACTGTTTTTGGAGATAAGCCTTTCGTAGTCTCTTTTTCATAGTTATAATTTTATAATAAAACTAATATTTGAGTTTATCTTTTGTAATTCAGATTTTTAAAATGTATTATTTTCTTCAAAGTGGCTACATTCCTATGTTTAAGACAAATGGCACTTTATTGCTTGAGATTTCTGTAACCATAATATGTTTTAAGTTTTTCCTTTTTTGATTCATTGCAAATTTTTCAAAAATATAAATTTTATTTGAGACAGACTTTTTACTGTGATTTTATTGTTTTATTTTTGAGATGGCTAAGAAGTTGGTATACATTTATTAAGTACATTCTTATGATATTCAGAGAATTCTGTATTATTTCCCTGCATTCAGAAAAGTGCCTAAGTCATACATATACCACTTGATGACTTATCACACGGATTTTACCCCCATGTAACTGCCACATAGGTCAAGAAATAGATCTAATAAATGTAAAAGTTTCATTAATTGTGAAAACAGAGAGAGTGGAGAGAGCTTAGTAAGGGAACATTTACTTAAGGATTTCTCTTTGACCTACAGAGAAATATCTTCCCCTATTTTTAAATCTACTTAAATGCTATGCTGTTTCAAAGGAGTGTTGTATTCTTGCTTTGTCATAAATGGATACAAATTGTTGTGTACTTGATGTAGGAATATGATTGGACAGAACGAACTGAAAATCACAAGTGATCGAGGAATAAATTCAGGATTAATTTTTGAAGATAAACCAAAGCCTTCAAAACAGTCACTTCAGTCTTACCAAGAAGCTTTGCAGCAACAGGTATTCATTTATTCATTCATGCATTTGTTCATTGATACATTTAATGTTGAACATCTTATATGTTAGCACAGTGGTCCCTTAGAACTCTTTGTGGCACAGGAGAAAACAATACCAGTCCTTTATAATTCAATATGATAAATTTTTGATGCAGATAGATTAGAATGCTTTTGGAAACATAGGATAAGAATAATTACCTGGTGATTAAGAAGACTTCATGTGTTGTTGATATTTGAGCTGTATGTTATACAGTGAATAGATTTTAAATTCTTGGCATACTCAGGAAATAGAATTGATGTGGGAGAAGGATCTGAAATGTCAGATTGTGCTGGATTGTGAAGTTTAGCTAATAAGTTTTCAATTTCATCCTATTATGGATAGCCTAAAGGAGGAAATTTTAAGCCAGAGAGTAAAAGGAATAGTTTAAAAGTTTTAGGAGGATAGCTAGTTGTGATGTGTATGATTGAGAAAGAGATGTGGTGGAGAAACCTTAAAACTATTGAGGCAGTCCAGATAGGAGGTAATGAGGCTCTGAACCAGACAGGGAAGATAGAATATCCAGAAGACAACTCTGGGATTTATTGATAGTACTTAGATATAGGGAATGAGAAAGAAGAAATGGCTTGAAGATGATTCTGTATGTTGTAATCTACATGAATAATGAAGCTATGAATATGAATTAAGAGAAAAAGAGTAGAACACTTTTAGGGAGAAGGATAATGGGTTCTGTTGTAGTTTGTTATATTTGAAGAGAGCTTACTTAAAAGTAATTGTATCAAATGTTTGGGGTTTTTTTGGGGAATATCCATATATCTCAGAGAGGATCCTGGAATTCTTGGTAGGTATATGCCCACCTTAGGTACTTTTCTATAAAGTTCTACTTGGATTTCTTCTAAAGCTCCTTTTTTTCAGTTTTTATATGGGCAACCTCCTTGAAAATGGATTTTTCTTAGAGAATTACTTTAATTTTTGGATGGTAGGTTTCTACAAATAGAAGACTGAACACCACTGACAAAACTAGATTTCCTAATTCTAGAATTTTATTTCATGCATGTGATGACTTCCATGGCTTTGCTGGAATGGGTGCTTAAATTTTCTATGTATGTGGTTATGTTTTTAAAACTAACTTCCCAAAATGTAGATACTTGTTCATTGCCTATCGAAATGTCTCTAGAGACCCAATCCTATGCTTATACTTGATGATGAGAAGCCTATTTTGTTTGCTTTCATAAAGTTGTACTTAAAGTAGCCCAGAATTCTCCAACCTCTTTGAATTCTGAGAATGGAGTTTGCCCAGGGTAGAAAAGTCTGGTGAGGTGTGGGGACTAGTTTGTGGCTGGCCAGGTCCCATGAAAAGATAAATGGAAAAGGAAAGTAGGGAGATCCTGTTGGTCCTCAAGCAACTGGTGATGTTAGGGAGGGAGTGGCTCAGGTAGAAGTTGGGGGTGGGAAGGAGGAATTGGTTCAGTCTCAACTGGCATCAGTGGCTGGAAAGTACGCATGGCATGATATGAGGGACCAGCCGCTATTCATTCTAGCCAAGGAAGTGTTTTTAAATTGAGTATTCCATTGATTTATGATTTTAAATTTTATAGTGAAATAGACTGTAAAATTTTTTTTCCCAAGGTTTTTTCTCTAATAAGAAAAATAAAAACTGATATTAAAACTAAACTTTTTATATCAGAGTGCTTGTCAGCACTTATAAATATCCCTTCATATTATCAAGATTCGGGAAAGAGAAGAAAGAAGAAAGAGAGAACGTGAAGAAAAAGAAGAATATGAAGCTAAATTAGAAGCTGAAATGAGAAGTTACAACCCCTGGGGGAAAGGTGGAGGTGGTGCTCCTCTGAGAGATGCAAAAGGCAATCTGATAAGTATGTTGCTTTCATTGATCTGTTGTTTCTAAAAGAAACTGAACTGTTTTTAAATTTTTAAAATATTGGGGAGTAGAAATGGGAATCAAAGCCTCAAAGGCAAGGTCTCTTTTTTTTGTTGCTTAATACAAAAGAAGTATTTTGCAATAAATGTAATAGCAGTTTGGAGGGTCTTTTTTCTTTAGAGTACTATTTAACTTTGTTACACATTTTTCATCCTCTAGTGCTAACTCAGTTGCAGAGAAAAGCTCATGTTAATTGGTAAGTTTTAACCCAACCTAGTAATTAGATTTAAAAAAAATCCTAGTAAGAAAAACCCCTTATTAAAAATTTTTTAAACTAGTAAAACATATTTAAAATAGGTGATCTGAAATAGTTGTGGGATGTGGTGTTTCATATATAGCCATATACCTGCATAGTGCAAGGACTCTGTTGGTAAATAAAGACCTGATCTCAGAAACTTTCTGGCAGGTTGTAAAATCATGTCGATGTGTCTTTCAATTATGTACCCTCAAAAATATTTGATCTAGAAACCACACAAGGCACTTAGCAAAAGAGGCCTTATACAACTTGTTATATATATTAGGATGGTCTCTATTAACTTTTAGATATGAATAAAAGTAGACAAAGATGGATTTTTTGAAAATTGTTTCATTAGAAATTAGAAATGAATAATAGAAACCCATTAAATGGTAAAAATATAGATTTCATGTTGTTCTTTAGGCACTATACATCAATTTTAGTGATAGTTGAGGGATGTAGTCAGAATACTTTTTGGATATGAGTTATTAAGAGTTCTTAAATATTATGATTTGCTTCTTTGTTAAAGATGGCTTTTAAAAAAAGTATTTGAGGTCCACTTAAATTACTAAGATAACTCTTTTCTCATAGTTTTGAAGACTGGAACTCTTAACTCTTTTTTATAGATGAGATAATTTTAGGTGATATATAGATAAACATTTCTTATTTTAAAAGTTAAATGTTTATTTGAATATATATTGGAAAAACACTGGTTTTTCATTTAAGGATAGTGCTATAACATTTCCTTTTAAAGTACAGATATTAGTCCAGGCATTTAACAAAAAGTGGTATAAGAAACAACCCCTATTTCTCAGAGGCTTGAGGTTTAAGGTTTAATAAATAAAAGTTTACTTCTCAGTTACGTCACATTCTTCTTCTTTTTTTTATTTTTGAGAGAGAGAGAGAGAGAGAGAGCGCAAGTGCATGCATGAGCAGGGCTGGGGCAGAGAGAGGGAGAGAGAGAATCCCAAGCAGGCTCTGCGTGGTAAGTGCAGAGCCCGATGCAGGGCTTGAACCCATAACAGTGAGATCATGACTGAGCTGAAATTGAGTCCGACACTTAACTGACCCAGCCACCCAGATGCCCCAGTTATGTCACATTCTGATGCTGTTTGGGTGGTTTCTATTATATTTGAAATATGTAGTAAAGATCTGTGTTTTGCCATGTGATGATGACCAAGACCATGTATCCTCTGTACTTTGTTTCCTAATTTTAATTTGGTTGCTGGCTTTTCTAGTTACTCCTGTTTTATCTTTGATCTTTTATTACAAAGAAAGAAATTTAATGTTCGTCCTTGTCTTAGCTCTCTAGGGAAGATCTTTGATCTCTTTATAAGGGGAATTGTTATTAATAAATATTAAAATCTATTACCTGTACAAGTGGAATAATAGCAACCCTTTTTAAGTAAATATCTCTCATTTTTATTATTTGTATGACACTTAAAATCTGTTTCCTTTCTAAGTTCTTTATTCATTAAAGTTCTTTTTTCAAGTTCCTATAAAAAAAACCACACTGTTCTAATGTCTTTCAGTGGATGAATGAATAAACAAAATGTGGTACATTTATACAGTGGGATGCTACTCAGGAATTAAAAGAATGAACTATTGATGCACATAATAACTTGGAAGAGTCTTCAAAGAAATTATGCTAAGTGAAAATAACCCCTTTCTAATGGTGACATACATGTACATTCTCAAAATGACAAAATGGTTGGGGATAGGGAGTAACTCTAAAGAGATACCATGTTGGAGTATTTTGGGGTGATGAAACAGTTCTGTATCCCGATTATGATGATGTTACATGAGTATCACATGTTAAATTTTTTTTTAATTTTATTTTTTATTTTTTTAAATTTACATCTAAATTAGTTAGCGTATAGTGCAACAATGATTTCAGGAGTAGATTTCTTAGTGCCCCTTACCCATTTATCCTATCCCCCCTCCCATAACCCCTCCCGTAACCCTCAGTTTGTTCTCCATATTTATGAGTCTCTTCTGTTTTGTCCCCCTCCTTGTTTTTATATTATTTTTGTTTCCTTTCCCTTATGTTAATCTGTTTTGTCTCTTAAAGTCCTCATATGAGTGAAGTCATATGATTTTTGTCTTTCTCTAATTTCACTTAGCATAATACCCTCCAGTTGCATCCATGTAGTTGCAAATGGCAAGATTTCATTCTTTTTGATTGCTGAGTAATACTCCGTTGTATGTATATACCACATCTTCTTTATCCATTCATCCATCGATGGACATTTGGGCTCTCTCCATACTTTGGCTATTGTTGATAGTGCTGCTATAAACATGGGGGTGCATGTGTCCTTTCGAAACAGCATACTTGTATCCCTTGGATAAATGCCTAGTAGTGCAATTGCTGGGTCGTAGGGTAGTTCTATTTTTAGTTTTTTGAGGAACCTCCATACTGTTTTCCAGAGTGGCTGCACCAGCTTGCATTCCCACACATGTTAAATTCTTTAAAAACTACACCAAAAAAAAAAAAAAAACCAATTAAAAAAAAACACTTAACCAGTTTGAAAGATAGTGAAAGTATCTCCTACTTCTAACTGATTAGTAGTGAGAGTAAATGTTTCTTTACATATATTTAAGTATTTGTGTTTATGTATTGTATTTGAGCCAGTTAGATTTATGTTTGTTTTTATGTTGATTATTAAGACACAATTTGCATAAGACAAAATACACTCTTTTTAAAAAATTTTTTTAAACATTTATTTAGTTTTGAGAGACAGAGAAAGAGCATGAGTGGGGGAGGGGCAAAGAGAGAGACACACAGAATCCGAAGCAAGCTCCAGGCTCTTAGCTGACAGCACAGAGCCCGATCCAGGGCTCGAACTCAGGAACCATGAGATCATGACCTGAGCTGAAGTCGGATGCTTAACCTACTGAGCCACCCAGGTGCCCCAATATACCCTTTTAAAAAAAAGTTTTATTTATTTGTTTTTGAGAGAGAGTAAGAGCGTATGGGCCCTTGTGAGCGGGGGAGGGGTAGAGAGGAGAGAATCCTAAGCAGACTCCGTGCTGTCAGTATAGATCCCGATACAGGGCTCAATCTCATGAACTGTGAGATCATGATGTGAGCCAAAATCAAATTGGATGCTTAACTGACCGAGCCACCCAGTGTCCCCCAAATTTATCCTTTATTATTCAGTGAATTTTGACAACTGATTCCAGTAGCCACTGCCACAGTCAAGATATAGAACATTTCCAGTATCCAGCCCCATACCTTTGCCAACCTCTGATCTGCATTCTGACACAATAGTATTGACTTTTGTGTCTTTTTTTCCCTTCATGTTTTTGAGATTTATTCTTGTTGTTGTATGTGGCTGTAGTTTACTTTTTATTACTGAATGGTATTGCACTATGTGGAAGTACCACAATTGTTTATCCTTTTACCTGTTGATGTATATTTGAGTTGTTTACAATTTAAGGCTATTATAAATAAAACTGTTATAAACATTCACCTGCAAGTCTTTATGTGAACATAAATTTTCATTTTTCGTGGTTAAATGCACAGAAATGGAATTGCTAGGATGAATAGTAAGTATATATTTAATTTCATAAGAGACAACCAGACCATTTTCCAAAGTGGTTGTTCTATTTTGAAGCACTAGGTTTCTCGTTGCTTTGCATCCTCATCAGCCCATGTAATTGTTCTTCTTTAAAATTTTGGCCTTTCTAGTAAGTAGGTAGGATAAGTCATTGTGTTTTTTTTTTAAACTTTTTATTTTGAAATAACTCAAGACTTAGAGAAGAGTTGTGAAGATATAGAGGGTGCCCTTTACCTAGTTTCCCTTAATGTTAACATCTTACATGATCTTGGTATATATAGTGGGTGCCCTTTACCTAGTTTCCCTTGATGTTAACATCTTACATGATCTTGGTATAGTGACCAAAACTAGAAATTAAAATGGGTTCGATGCTATTAAATAAATTATTAACTTTATTTGGATTTTCCCCTACCTTATTCTGTTCCAGCCTCTAGTCCAGGATCCCATATTGTATGTAGTTGTCATGTCTCTTTAGTCTCCTTCAAGCTGGTAGTTCTTCTGTCTTTCTGTGTCTTAATTGTTTTTATATATATAATAGCTTTGTTGAGATCTCATTTTCCATGACACAGAATTTATCCCTTTGAAGTACACAATTCAGTAGTTTTTACTATATTCACAGAACTGTGCTACAGCTTTATAACATTTTGTATTGCCTCAATACTCTTGTTGAAAATCAGTTGACTATAAGGTTATTTATGGACTCTTAAGTTCTGTTCTGTTGATCTAGATATCTATCCTTATGCCCATATTACGCTCTCTTGATTACTGTAGCTTTGTGTAGTAGGTTTTGAAAGTGAGAAGTGTGACTCTTCCAACTTTGTTTTTCTTTTTCAAGATTGTTTTGTCAACTTGACTTCCCTTCCATTTTCAGATAAATTTTACTCTTGTTTGTCAATCTGAATAAAAAAAAAATTGTGGTAAAATTTTCATTGGGATTACCTTGACTTTATAGATTAATTTGGGGTGGCCAGCATCTATATTGTCTTTTGATACATGGATTTGGAATATTTATCCACTTACTAGTCTTAGTTAACTTCTTTTAGCAATATTTTGCAGCTTTCAGATCTTGTAACATATTTTGTAAATTGTATCCGTAAATATTTCATATGTTTTAATGCTGTTTTAAATGATAACATTAAAAAATTTCAATATCCATTTGTTCATTGCTAGTGTATAGAAAGACCGTTGATTTTTGTATGTTCTTGCTTAACTCATCGGTTTTATTAGGGGTTATTTTGTACGTTCTTTGAGATTTTTTAATATGGACAGTTATCTGCAAATAGTTTTACTTCTTCCTTTCCAGTATGAATACTTTTCAGTTATTTTGGTTGATTTACAGTAGATAGGAACTCCAGTACAATATTTAGAAATCTTGAGAACCAACATCCTTGTCTTGTTCTCGATTTCATTTGGAAAGCACTCAGTCTTGGCTGTAGGTTTTCTGTAGATTTTTTTTTTAAACCAGGTTTAGAACATTCTCTTCTTTCTCAGAGTTTTCATCATGAATATATGTTGAAGTTTATCAGGTGCTTTTCTACATCTTTTGAAACGATAATTTCATCTTTCTTATTACTCTGTTGATATATGGTGAATTACATTGGTTTTTTAAAAAAATTCTAATCATGTATTGCTGGTTTCTTTTTATTTGTTGTTAATGTTTTATTTTTTATTTTTGAGAGAGACAGACAGAGAACAGGTGGGTCAGGGGCAGAGAGAGGGAGACACAGAATCTGAAGCAGGCTCCAGGCTGCAAACTGTCAGCACAGAGCCTGTTGTGGGGCTTGAACTTGCAAACTGTAAGATCATGACCAGAGCCGTAATCAGATGCTTAACCGACTGAGCCACCCAGATGCCCCTACATTGACTGATTTTTTTTTTTAAATGGTGAGCCGCTCTTTCTCCTGGTATAAACCCTATTTAATGTTATTTTAATTTTTTTTTACATGTTGTACAATTTGATTTGCTAGTTAAGGATCTTTGCATTTAGGCACATAAGGGATATTTGTGTGTTTCTCTTATAATTTTGTCTGGTTTTGGTATCAGGATGATGCTGGCCTCACAAATATGAATTGGGAAAAGTTTCCTCTTCTGTTTGTAGAATTCACCAGTGAAGCCATCTGGGCTGGGAATTTTCTTGTTGGGAATCTTTAAACTATGAATTAAAATTTTTTAAAATAAATTATTTAGTTTTTTAAAGTTTATATATTTGTTTTTGAGAGAGAAAACATGAGTGGGAGAGGGGCAGAGACAGAGAGAGATTCCCAAGCAGGCTCCACACCATCAGTGCAGAGCCAAATGCGGGGCTCAAACCCAAGAACTGTGAGATTATGCCCTTAGCTGAAATCAGGCACTTAACTGATTGAACCACCCAGGCGCCCTGAATTCAACTTATTTAATAAAGACATTTAGTTTATTTATTTCTTCTTGTGTGAACTTATGTGGTTTGAATCATTAAAGGAATTT
Source organism: Panthera uncia (assembly GCF_023721935.1). NCBI lineage: Eukaryota > Metazoa > Chordata > Mammalia > Carnivora > Felidae > Panthera > Panthera uncia. Next base: position 64,981,451 of record NC_064812.1, on the reverse strand, counting down.
ATCCATTTCATCTTTTTAGTTTATTGGCATAACATTTTTCACAGTATTTTATTATTCTGTGTCTGTAGGATCTACAGTGATAGTTCCTCTTTTATTCCTGATATTTGTAATTTATTTATTCTTATTTTACTTAATGAGTTTGCCTGGAGGTTTATCCATTTTATTGATCTTTTCATAGAACCAGCTTTGGTTTCATTGATTTTTCTGTTTTTCCCTTCGTGTTTCATTGATACCTGCTCTCATCTTTACTATTTTCTTTAGTTTACTTTGTACTTAATTTTCTTTGTCCTATTTTCTTAATGTGGAAGCTTAGATTATGATTTGATTTCTTTTTTAATATATGCACTTAAAAATGCTATTAATTTCCTTTTGAGTACTGCTTTAAATGTATCTCACAAATTTTGATACGTGGTTTTTTCATTTTCATTCAATTCCTTTTTCTAATTGTAATTTTTCTTTGATCCATTGATTATTTAGACATTAATTTAAAAAATTTCCAAATATTTGGGTATTTTCTGAGTAACTTTCAGTCACTTTTAGGGTATATTCTCTTTTGTTTAGAGAATATACTTTTTTGTTATTTCAATATTTTTAGGTTTGTGAGATTTATTTTATGGACCACGAGTTAGATTTTTATTTGTCTTAGAGACTGTGATCTTTATAAGTAAATATGTATATTTTAATTTGGAAATATATGTTAATAGTTGAATCAGGGTTGAAAATTTTCTTTAGCCCTCTGAATTGATTTATTAAAGAAGAGTTTGTGTATCAGTCATGATTGCTGAATAATCTTGGGTCTGTAGAAATATTTTCAGCCATTTTCTTTAAAGTGTTTTGGTATTTTCCACCAAAGAACGACTAACTTAACAAAATTAATTTTAATTTCAAAGTATATGTTTAGGTTTATAAAAAAAAGCATAAAATAAAACAAGGAATGAAAAAATTTAAGTACTGTATGTATTGTTTATTTACCTGTAGTAGCTATCATAAAATTTAACCCTGGTCTAATAAATTTTTCAGATAGTAGAATTATTTTCCCAATCATGAATCTGTAATATTTTATTTTGTTCTGTTCTTTGTAGAATTATTCTGTAATGCTAGCAATTTTATATTAAATACTATGATGGTGTACATTTGAAATAAAGGCCATTTTTTGGGACATCTTTGCGGTTGGCAAATTATACTCTTCACCGAAGTGCCTTGTATAATTTTAATTTTTAGCTCATTTCAAACCTTTGTTTTTCACCTCACAGAAAGATAGACAAGGAGTGACTATTTGATTGATAGTTTTTTCTAATAAATAGCAATATGGACTTGTCTTGATTGCTGAATCTGATAGTCTTAAATAATTATGCACTCTGCTGACATCAGTTTTCTTTTTTTATAAATACATTGACTTATCTAATTGAGAGTACTGTGTATAGTCACAACAGTAAAGAAAAACATGCTATTGATTTTTGAGTTTATTATAATTTTTGTTTATATGACATTTATCTCTTAATTTATGGCTTGTGGATGAGATTGCATTCCCTAAGCACTCATTAGTTTGGTAACAAGGCCCTGGGTATCATTTTCAAAGGAGTGAGCTTGATATCCATACTCTAGTAACAGAAAATGGAAGAGTACTGTACGCATTGTTATTCATAGTGACTTCTCATTTATATAGTCTGATCTTATGCTGTTTTAGCGAATTGGATGATGAGATATTAATTTCCCATTTAAGTTCTTTTGTTTAATTTGGTGACTTTTTAGGGATCACAGCTGTTAATTCATTACTTCAACTTCCTCATCATCTTTCTATTTTCATTTACCTTCCATATCCAGATAAATCCCATGATTTGATGATGGTGGCGGGAGCACCCAGCTAATTTTTGCCTTACCAATTCTTGGTACTTGGCAGTTTCTTTGCAGTCAGTTTCTCTGATTACAGTTAGTCCCTTCTTTCTTGCATTTTCCATTTTTTTTACTCATTTCTTCCCTTTAACATCTAAATATACTTAGGTTACTTGTATTCTTCAACACAAATAAACAAAAACTCTGCCTTGACCTTACACTTATAATATATAAAACACATTCAAAAAGTAGTCTGTGGTTGTTGCTGCCACGTCTTACTAACTTCTTACTGTTTCATATTCCATAAAATGAATTCTAGCTCCTACTGCTTTATTGATGTGACATTTTCAAAAGTAACTGATGTCCTGATTTCTGATTTAGTGGATTTTAGTCTGTCCTTACTTTCTTTGAACTGGATTGACAGTTCCTTCCTTTAAGTTCTGTGCATTCTCTCTGATGCTGTCTTCCCTTCAGCTGACATTTATTGGGATGTGTATTATGAACCAGGTTAAACTCTTCTAGGTTTGTGAACATTATCTTTGTTCTAGGGCTATCTTCAGACATTGTGTGTTCCTTGAGTTAGATATACTCTTAACCTCCATCTATTTTCTCTCCCTAGCTGCCATTATTACTGGTAATGCTTCTATTACTACCAGGACTGTCTTTACTATCATCTACAGAACAGAATAGAGAACCATCAGCTTGTGTTTTAGAATATTCCGGAATAGGCATGTAATCTCCATTTTCCTCTCATTGCTTTATTAAATGTGTTTTGTGATCTAGTCGAGCTGGACTGCTTTAATATTGCCAGAACACTTTTCCTGTTTTTCCCCCTTGGAGCTGTTTCTCACATTTTTCTGTTTATTATCCTTTCTGATACATCTTCATCTCTGAAGCTCCTATCCAGTTTCCAAGTCCAGACTGTCCAAATGTTGCAGTAGGATATGAACTTCCTGATTCTGAGCTCTGTTCTCTCTGGTAACATTTCCTGTTATTGGCCGTGTTGTATCTGATACTGTGATTCATGTTCAAAATACATTCTTGAACATAATAGGCTTTCTGATAAATACGTCTTATGTCCAGGTTTAAATTCTCTTTCACTGCTACCTTACAATCCCAGTTGTTTTGTAGAGAAATATTTTTTATTTTATTAAAGCTTTAAAGTTCTGTAGTCATTCAGGTCTGTTTTTAAGATTGATTTGTTGTTTGACCTGGTCCTGTGTGGTTAGATTTTTGTGATGTGTATGTGGTATCTACTGTTGTGTAACAAAAATTACCCAACATGTAATGTTTTAATATAACAAACACTCATGATCTTGTGGTTCTGTGAGTCAGTAATTGGTGAATGGGTTAGCTGGGTGGTTCTGTCTCAGGGTCTTGCATGAGGTTACAGTCCAAAATTTCAGCCAGGTCTGTAGTCATATGAAGGCTTGACTGGGACTGGAGAATTCATTTCCAATATGGCTCCCTCTGTTCCTTGTCATGTAGGCCTTTCCATAGGACTACATCATTGTCTTTATGATACAGTAGCTGACTATCTTTGAAGTAATAGATTAAGCAAGGTGGAAACCATAATGTCTTTTATGAAGTAGCCTTGGAAGTCATATGCCATCATCCTACAATGTTCTGTTCTCAAGAAGTGAGTTTGTAACTCTGGCTTATGTTCAAAGGGAGGGTAATTGAGCTCCATCTTTTAAGAGAGGATTGTCAAAAAGTTATGAATATATTTTAAAACTCCACACTACATGATTATATTTTTTCATTAGGAATGCTAATGAAGTTGGCTAAATTTCACTATGACTTGTTTTGAATTGTTGGTGTTTGTTCTGTATTTACAGAGATTCCAAGTTCTGAAGTAACATACATATGAATATGGTTTTTATGGCCTGTCAAAGATTTTTATATTCTTAATGTCTTGACTGATTTTCATAAGGTTATTTTTTGAAAATCTTCTTACAAGTTTTAATAATTTTGTTTCTGTTTTCAGGGCACCAAGATACCATTGAATTATTCCAACCTATCCTACTGTTTTCTCTGATTCTCTACTCTAAGAAAATGTATTAAGCATACTAATTATAGAAATGTATTTGTTGAATTTATTTTTCCCTCTTAGCTGATTTGAATAGGATGCACAGACAAAATATAGATGCCTACCATAATCCAGATGCAAGAACATTTGAAGATAAAAGGGCTGTTGTATCTCTAGACCAAAATTTAGCCACCTCAAATGCTGAGAACTTAGAAGATTCTGCAAATAAAAACTCAGGTTTTTAATTACATTCTATTTTTGTTTGTTTTACATTTTTAAAGCTGTTCAGTAATATTTCTCTTCTGTTGTCTGACAAAGTTCATATTGTGATTTTGAGAATTTGGGTACTCAGAGTCAGGAAGCATAACACATTCATGTTATTTATAATACCTTTTCTCAAGTATTAAGTAGTTTGACAAAAGTGAATAGGGAAAAAAAGTTTGCTTCGTAATACTATGTATTTCTTCTGAGCTTTATAACTTATATATACTTGAGCTGCTACTAAAATTTTTATTTTGCTGGTGGGAGGACATTTCTTAAAATCATATAGTCTACACATACACAAATAGTCTCTTTTGCTTCTTATATCTGTAACTATTTGATTAGTGAAAGTACATCAGATGTGATATGATACATTGTACAAAGTAACTGTTTTTGTTATATTTATTATTTATTTATTTATTTATTAAAAAAAATTTTTTTTTCAACGTTTTTTATTTATTTTTGGGACAGAGAGAGACAGAGCATGAACGGGGGAGGGGGAGAGAGAGAGGGAGACACAGAATCGGAAACAGGCTCCAGGCTCCGAGCCATCAGCCCAGAGCCTGACGCGGGGCTCGAACTCACGGACCGCGAGATCGTGACCTGGCTGAAGTCGGACGCTTAACCGACTGCGCCACCCAGGCGCCCCTGTTTTTGTTATATTTAATTTTAATTTTGTTTAATTTTTTTGCTTATTTTGTAGTCATTTACCTTCCCTTGTAAAACCACAAAGTACAAAGAAATTAGGTTTAATGTTTTAAAAGTTTGATATCTGATCATGTCTCCATTTTTTAAGCAAATATGTTTTTTTAAACTATTTATTTATTTTGAGAGAGAGTGCGTATGCACGTGCACATGGGGTAGGGGCAGAGAGAGAGGAGAGAATCTCAAGCAGGCTCTGTGCTATCTGCACAGATCCCAATATGGAGGTCAAACTCAAGAACTGTGATATCATGACCTGAGCTGAAATCGAGAGTTGGACGCTTAACTGACTGAGCCATCCCAGGTACCCCTTAAGCAAATATCTTTGGTTTGCTATTAAACAACATTCTTTAATGAAAGGTTCTATAAATAGAAAATTATTCAGTATCTTTATGACTTGGCAGGAAAAGTCGTCAGCATCTTTTTTTATCAAGTATATATGAAAATGTGTTAAGTATTTAAAATTCAAGGGAATTTTAAAAATATTTTGCACTATATGTTGCACTATACTTTAATGCCTATAAAAGTAACCATTTACTACAAATTCTGCTTTTGTACTTCCACAAAAGTTTTGATTTTAGACTAGAAAAGAACTTCACAATAGAAAGTCTTTCTGAAATATCCCTGACTGATCATATAGGCTTCAAAAATTAAAAAAAAATTTTAACTCATATGGAGGCACCTGGGTGGCTTAGCCAGTTGAGCATCTGACTTTGGCTCAGGTCACGATCTCATGGTTAGTGAGTTCAAGCCCTGCATTGGACTCTATGCTGACAGCTCAGAGCCTGGAGCCTGCTTTGGATTCTGTGTTTTCCTCTTTATCTGTCCCTCCCCTGCTCATGCTCTCTCTCTTTCTCTCTCAAAAAATAAATAAACATTAAAAAAAATTTTTTTTAACCCATATGATTATCTGGCCACATAGGCAGATTACGTAAGGAGCTATGATTAGAATCACTAACCTTTCATCTTTCAAGTCTTTGATGGTAGTGCTAATCTAATCTCTGTGGCCTTTTGGAACACTTTAGGAGATACACTATATGTTGTTTCCATGTACAACCTGTTCCACTGTTGGATGTCTAATTATTAGAAAGTGCTTTCTTACTTTGATGCACAAGTAGATTTTTACCTAGTGGATTCAGTCTTCCATTTTGGGAGCACTAAAATAGAAATTTTTGATTTTGATGAAATTAATTTGGCTCTCATTCTGTGTCTGTAATAACTCAGTGTGCAGTAAAAACACCTTTCATTATTGAAGATATTTTGACTTCTTTTTGATACATCATTAGTTTTCTCTTCATGTGTTTCTTCTAGTAGTCTGTATTGAGATCTCAGTGCCAAATATTCTTTCTACACTTTTCTTCCACACCTGGTATTGTTGGTAATTCTGTCTCCACCCAAACCTTTTTCTATCGTAGTAATAACAGTTTGGGCATCTAGCTCTGCTTATCAAGCAGAAACACTGGAAAAATCAGCAGTTCTATGGCCCCTTCGCAATAAAACACACAAACTTGATGATTGAATATGGACAGCAGAATTTACTGTCTTTCGCCTTTCAGTACACTGTCAGGGTTTTGGTGCTGACATTTTGGCCAGGATGCTTTAGTTTAAGAAATCACACAACATCATAAAATGTTAAAATTCCCCCTTTTTTGCGAATTGAAATTAAGAATTAACCTAAAATAAACTTTATGAATACAAGAAAGTATCCAGTCACCTAATTTGTTGCTTTGCTAGCATATATGTGTGAGTGTATGTTTATATAGGCACATGTGTATGCACACACATATATGGCATTTAATATTTTAAAGGTCTTAGGGAACTTGAACGTATCTGAAAATTGAATGTTATAATGTGTGCTTAAAATTCATTATCCTCTCATGTTTTTGAGGCCCTTCCCAAAGTTCATTGTTTTTCTTTTACTTTATGGTTCTAGAATGAAGAACCATATTTATGAAGTCTATACTAATTTGGCTTCAACTTAATTTTTAGTTTATTATGATGCCTAGATACATTTCCATTTTCTTTATATAGAGCACGTTTCCTTATGATTTTATTTTTATACTTTATTTTCTTGAAAAACCTTATTTTTAAAAATTTGTTTTGCTAATCCTCCTTTTCACCATAAAATTTTATTTTTATTTTTAAATGTTTATTTTTGAAAGAGACGGAGAGAGAGCATGAGCAGGGCGGGGCAGAGAGAAAGGGAGACAGAGGATCTGAACTGGGCTCTGCACTGATAGCAGAAAGCCTGATGTGGGTCTCGAACTCATGAACCGTGAGATCATGACCCAAGCCTAAGCTGACACTTGACTGAGCCACCTGGGTGCGCTTTACCATACATAACATTTTAATATTTAAGTATTGATTTGACTTTCTGCTGATCTATTCAATGAAACATTAATAAAATTAAATACAGAGGCAAAATAGACCTAAATGGCAGCTAAAATGCAAAGCATGAGTGAGAGAAATACATGATTTATATTGATGGTATAAAGAATGAATCAGTAACTAAAAAAATAATATAAAAAGTTATGTGAGGCCTAAATTTATTTTTTCCTGCATTTAAAGAGAGTCTCCTGGGGTATAATTATTTTTCAAGTTGCCTTTATCCTTCCCCAGGATGTATAATACTATTTATAGGAACATATAGCATATTTTTATTGTTCATGTTTATATCCCCCCCCTTTTTTTTTTGAGAGAGGGAGAGAGCACATGAGTGGGGGAAAGGGACAGAGGGAGAGAGAGAGATAGGATCTTAAGCGGGCTCCATGCTCAGTGCAGAGCCCAGTACAAGACTTGATCCCACGACCCTGGGATCATGACCTGAGCCGAAATCAAGAGTTGGATGCTCAACTGATTGAGCCACCCAGGTGCCCCTATATCCCATTAATTTGATAGAAATTTTAAATAAAAATTATTGCAATGATTAAAAGAATCTTCCTATTTTATAAAAAATGTTTACAGAGCTGGCTTTCTAATCTTTTGTGAACCATAGATGGAAAGACTTTGGAATTACTAATTTTTAAACGTAATATTAGAAAAATTTTAATATATGTATACAATACATTTTAATATATAATTAAGCATATCCTTAAGAAAAGGATATTCACATACATAAGGACTTAAAGATGTACTTTTTTTCTCTCCATATTATCTTTGTTTCTTTGGTGTCTTTCAAGTATTGATATATTATGATTTTTTCAACTATTTTTGTTTCACCATTTTTCTTTCTCTCATGACCTTTCATCTGTCTTCAGATTTAATCTCAGCCTTTCTCTTCTGATTTTTTAACCTCTGGACTTCCATAGGTAGCACATTTATTCAAAGTATGGATTTATTAGCAAACTTTATTCTTTAACCTTCAGAATATTCTAAGCATTGAGTAATGGTATGTCTTTGCAAAATTTCTCTTTCAAGGTTATACACAAACACAGAACTCTCCTTTTGCTCGGGGAAATATATTTTGTGAGCCTCCAACTGAGCTTCAGATTAAACAGCAAGAATTATACAAGAATTTTCTTCGTTTTCAGGTGAAGTACTTATTTGATCATAGTTTCAAAGTTTTGTTAGAATTGTAATAAGCCAAACTTGCAAAGATTTTATCCACAGGATAAAGACTAAATTCTAAAATACTGCAGTTTTTAAAATATCTCAGTTATATCAGGTAGAGGTAGTACTAAAACAATATTATTTCATTTATATCTGAAAAAGGGATATGGAAACATGTTAGGCATGCTAGTTGTCTTAATCTTTTCTTTATTAAATCAGTTGTTAAAGAATGCTGAAATTTCTAAAACTGAAAGACTTAAAATATTTATTAGGCATAGAGTGAATCTTTCTAGATGCTTATGTGTTAGTAGACAATCAAGTTTTTTTCCAAGTGATATGATATTCTTGACAGGGTATAGTAAGTTATTAAAAATCATACAGAATCACATTTTGCAATTATTTGCCTCATTTATGTATGTAAGCAAATAGCATTTAACTTGGCAATGAGAAAGAATGAAATCTGGCCATTTGTAGCAACATGGATGGAACTGGAGAGTACTATGCTAGGTGAAATGAGTCAGGCAGAGAAAGACAGAAACTATATGTTTTCACTCATATGTGGGTTCTGAGAAACTTAACAGAAGACCGGAGGTGGAGGGGAAAGGGGAGGGAAAAATGTTACAGAGAGGGAAGGAGGCAAACCATAAGAGACTCTTAAAAACTGAGAACAAACTGAGAGTTAATGGGGGGGGATGGGGGAAAGGGGAAAGTGGGTGATGGGCATTGAGGAGGAGTTGTTGTATGGTTGTATGGAAACCAATTTGACAATAAATTATATATGTGTGTGTGTGTGTGTGTGTGTGTGTGTGTGTGTGTGTATATATATATATATATATATATATGTAATAAAAATAGAAATGCCCAAAGGAAGACACTTGAGCATCCAGTGTTTATTGAGCAAACAGACTTATTGAACTCCCATTCTGTGTCTACTCTTGTAGACATAGAGATGAATAGTAGGGGTGGAGCCTGAGGTGAATGAGAAGGATTCAGTTTCTTCTCCCCTCACCTGCACACCCCTTCCCACCCACATGTATATCCCAGTGTCAGATTAATCCTGTGGCCTGAATAGTCTTCCTTTCACATGACTTCTTACTTCTTTTGGTATTCAAAATCTGGTAGTAGCTTTTCTTTTCTACAGAAAATGTCCAGATTCCTTAGTATGACTTCTAAGGCTATCCAGTCTAATCCCAACCTCTTAAATTCTTAAGTTCTACTCAAACATGTCATCTCTCTAATCCAAATTATCATGGACTCTTCAATAATGCAGCAATATAATGTATATGCTCTTACGGGTGTATTATTGAAGGATTTAAAAGATTGGAAGCAGGGATATTCTACTACACTGGCAACAGTGGAAATAGATGGAAAGACCTTTCTAAGGATTGACAAAATGAATAGAGTTATTGAATGTAGGAGAGTGGCATCAGAATTCCCAGTGGTATTGGCCACTCAAGTCAGGTAGCAGCTAATTGAGGGTGAGAGTCACCTTTGAACTTGAATTACCCTGTGGTATACTGTCCATAATGACAGCAAGTCAGAATTATGTAATTCCTATTATACTTACCAAGTATTAGCATGGTTTAGGGTAGAATTCAGGGGAAAAAATCTTGATCTTATAGCCTTTTATTATTTATAAGGTACTTTTGCATATAAGTGTCTCATTAATCTTCAGACTTTCTGAGGAAGGTATTATTATTTGTTTTATGACATGCAGCTAAAACGTAGGCTAAGAGACTCATCCATGATGGCAGAGCCTGAAAATTGTGAGGCTAGAACCCAGGTCTCCTGGCTTTGAGTATCATATCTGGATGTATTGTGCTTACATTTCTAGAGAGCTCTAAGTCTTTCCTCTAGGAATAGAGGAAGCTTTGACTATATTAGTTTTAGAGTAAGTTTAGCCTTCAGTTCTCCCACCCTGTAAACCTTCAGTGCACCTGTGAATGGATTGCTCTCAAATGGTGGCCTACATATTTTTTTAGCAGCCTCTTGAAACTCTTTCCCCCCAAATCTAACTTTAAAATATCTAAATGGTACTTGTTACTGTCAACACTAAAGTGTCAGACAAGAAGTATCCCCAAACTTAAATGTTAAAAGAAATGTTATAAAATGTTCAAATCTGTGTGCAAAAATGGCAACATAAGCCCTTAGCTCCATGAATGCATAAAAAGGTACACTGTTAAAGTTAATGCAGCAGAAATCTTCATATGGTTAAAATTTGGTAAATAACACTTATGAGTGTTTACATGTCAATTTTAATTATAGCTTTAGAAATGATTAACAAATTTTTTTATTTTATTTTATTTTTTTTAACGTTTATTTATTTTTGAGACAGAGAGAGACAGAGCATGAACGGGGGAGGGGCAGAGAGAGAGGGAGACACAGAATCGGAAGCAGGCTCCAGGCTCTGAGCCATCAGCCCAGAGCCCGATGCGGGGCTCAAACTCACGGACCATGAGATCGTGACCTGAGCTGAAGTCGGAGGCTTAACCGACTGAGCCACCCAGGCGCCCCAATGATTAACAAATTTGATAAAGTATTTGCAGAACCTTTGACGTACTTTTGTATTATACATTTGGAAAACCACTGACCTAGATGATAGCTTTCTTCTTTCTGTTGAACTACTGTGTAGCATTTTTGTTGGAATGGCATTTTCTGTGGATTTCTTAGGTGTGTGATCCATTTATGATTATGACCCTGACCATTAATGGAGAAGTGACCTTGTGATTTTGATTTTGTGTGTGTGTGTGTGTGTGTGTGTGTGTGTGTAATAGGGAGAAGGGAGAACTGAGTGTTAAATGTGAGGTTTTGTTGTATAGATCATAAATGACATTTTATGTAGGTTTATTGTGCTTGAAGAAGTGATTATGTGTACCCTATTAGTACTGAATATTAGGATTGTGCATGTTTAATAGTGTTGTTTGAAAGAAGTGTTGGAAGAAGCCCTAGCATGTGAAGTCATGAGATATGTGAAAAGATTATAGTTCTTATAGCTCAAAAGATTGATAACACTAGGTATAACAGCCTTGAAGGTAGAGGAAATGTAGATAAGAACAATGAAAATAATGTGAATAGTCATAACCATGTCATACTAAAAAGTAACTAAAATCTACTGATAACCTTAAAACCAGCGTCATGAATACCCAATACCCAGGCTGCCGTTCTCTACCTCATTCATGGAGGATGTAGACTGTATCTCAGGGTTCTCTTCCTTTCAGGTCTTAGACTCTCCCTTAGAGTATTTCTTCAGAGTACTTAGCACTATAGGCCCCAGGTGACATTCAAGATGGAACTTAATTATGAATCCTTGTGGCTAAAATCCTTGTTTTCCTTACCATTTGCCAGTAGATAGGAAAGAAGAAAGGGCATTCTGGGGAAAGGATTCTTGAATAAGGAATGGTTAAATGCTAAAATAGTACACTGTTGTTGCCGGATAGTAATTAAGCCAAGGAACTTTGAGACATAATAGTAACAATCATTATAAAATAATATAATGATGAGTTGCTTACTGAGTACCTCTAAACAGGAGGAACTTTATATTTTTTATATATACATTGTTTCACTTCAATTCTTTGAGCACTCGTTGGGGAAGTAGATATTAATAACTCTTTTTACCAGATGACAGAACTAAATAAGAATATCTTAAGTTCACCCAGTGTGTATATATTTGGTGGAGCTGAAGGTTTGCTCATAATTCTTAATATTACATCATGTGGCCTCCCTAGCAAAATATAGGAAACTGAAATTTTCAGGAATTTAAAAGAGGGTGTTATGAGTGTTGAATTCATAGGATACTAGAAAATATTACATGGTACTCTAACTTTCAGCAGTTTTGCAATGTAATAACTAGATTTAATTCTTTAGATTGAGGAAAAGAAACAAAGAGAAGAAGCAGAGCGAGAGAGACTGAGGATCGCAGAAGAAAAAGAAGAAAAACGGCTTGCAGAACAGAGGGCACGGATTCAGCAAGAGTATGAAGAGGAACAGGAAAAGAAGAGGGAGAAAGAGGAGGAGGTGCATTTTTTTCCTACTCTAGTTTTCTCCTTACCCTGAAAGTAAAATATTTCTTCTGACTTGGAAAGATATTACAGAGGAGAACAGTTCTGGAGTACGTTTAGAAAATATCAGATCAATATTCATTTATTGGAAACTATTTTATTATTAAAGTGAAAGACTTAAGAAGAAAGATAAATGATGACTTTTTAAATCCAAAAATTGGTGTAGGTTGACTAGGATGTTATAAAAGATGCCTAATACTTTATTGTTAAATAGCTTCTTTTTGTTAAAGAACACCGAATATCCTCTAATAGAAATATATCTTCAATTTTATCTCTTTATTTCAGACAAATAAGAGATATTTGAATAGACTATAGAATGTATGTATGGAGTCTATATTTTTCTCTTTATTTTAAAGCAAAGGCTCAAAAATGAAGAGCTTATTCGGTTAGCTGAAGAAAGACGGAAAGAAGTGGAAAGAAAGAAGAAAGAAGAGGAAGAAAAACATAATCTTCAGCTTCAGCACTACTATGCAAGAGAAAATATAATTGGGGAGGAAACAAAAGTAAGTTTCAGACAAAAATGTAAATTAAACCTGTAGTTTAACCCACTTTCTCCGTGAGAGTCATGGAGCTGTTAGCAAACAGGAAATGGTGGAGGAGATGCTTTTGTTCCTCCCTTCCATCTTGCTACTTCATTTGGGTACAGTGCACTGAACTTCCTGTGCTTTGCTGCTGTTCCCCCCCGCTCCCCCAGTGAATGTAAGGGGGTTACTTACCTTAGTCATTCTTAATCTTGTTCATATGGTCAGTGGAGCAGCACCCAACCAGCTATTCATGATAAGAGTAAGTACAGAAATGGAGAGTAGATGTTAGGAAGCTTTTGTAGCACTTTGTCAGAGTAATCATATGTCTGTTGAATCTGATTAAGTTGGACTTGAATAGTGTAATGTCTTTTTAAAAATTTTCACGTATATGGGGCGCCTGGTTGACTCAGGCTCAGGTCATGATCTCACAGTATGTGAGTTCGAGCCCCGTGTCGGACTCTGTGCTGACAGCTCAGAGCCTGGAGTCTGCTTCGGATTCTGTGTCTCCTCCTCTCTCTGCCCCTCCCTTGCTCATGCTGTCTCTCTCTGTTTCTCAATAAGAAATAAATGTTAAAAAAAAATTAAAAATAAATAAAAATAAAAAATTTCATGTATCTAGTAGTTCATTTTTACTGTTTTACGTATTTATCCTTGATGGATTGGAAATTAAAAAAGAGCCCAGTGGCTCACAATGGACTGGTTTGAAGTCCATATCTGAGATTGGTGGATATTCACAGTTAGGTGCATGGATTAAAGTTATTAGAGGTTTTCTCTCAAGGAAACCAGTTGGCCCCTATGAAGCTCTAGTTTATACCCTTGCTCATATTTCAAAGCTGTATTTAAAATTTTATATGCATAAGTATCACAGGATTTGTTAAAAATACATCTTTAGGTCTCATTTATAGAGTATCTGACATTGTAATAAGTCTGAGGTTAGTCCAGGAATCTGCATTTCACAGGGCTTGGATGGATATCAGCCTGTGGACCACACGTTGAAAAAAACTCTATGTTCTGTAGGTTTACCCCAATTTAAGAAAATGGTTTTCACAAATTTAGATTTATACAGACATTGTTTTTTCTAAACAGCATTTGCAAGATTACTTTTAACCAGTGGACTCTTCTAGTGTATTTATGATGTGGTTTGGTGCACTATTCAGTATGTGACCTACTATAAACAATATGAACCATTTCTGATTGTCTCAAATACACTGTTTTATTTCTCACCCCAGGTTTTATGGTGATAGAGATAAATGTTTGCAATTAGAATCTACTGAAATATTGTTTAAAAGAGAATTTATAAGTAACACCTATGTTTTTGTTTGTTTTATTTCTTTTCAGTGTTCTAGTAATGTTATATCCTTCATTCATAGGATATAAAGTTGGATATATATTTGTTCCACCTTTTAAAATAGTATTCAAGTGTCATTCATTTATTTTTTAAATTAATAACGTTTATTTTTTAGAGCCATGTGAGGCTTGTAGCAAAACCAAGTGGAAAACACAGAGAATATTTTCTTGTAAAATTGATTATTTAAGAATGAAAAATAGTTGTTTTCCACAATTTTCACAATTGCCAATTTCTTACTATGTTTAAGAGAAAATGCTTTCCATAGGAATGTACAGTTTTATGACTGTTATAGTTCAGTTTTGAAGTACCTAAGTTTTAAATCAGCTTTGTTCTGTTTAATGCATTTTGCTCTCATTTGTGAAGTTATCCTTGTTAGCTATAATTTTTCTTTTATTCATGTATGCCTGATAGATATTTTTGTCTTTTCTCTCAGTTTTTACTTTTGTGTCACCATTTATTTTTTAGTTAGCTTATATATTTAGTTTTTTGAATTTGGTTTTGTGAGGTTTTTTTTTTTTTTTTTAATTTGCTTTTTTTATCCTAATCAGAGTTACAGTCTTTGGAATAGTGATCCCTATATCCCTCTCTTTTTATCATACCCAATATATTTGATCATATTAATTGAATTTCTGATTTTTTGTTTGTTTTGCTCCTTGATAGTTACTTGTTTTCTTATTATGTGTAGTATGCTTTGCTTGCTTCATCCTCTGTGGTCCTTTACAGGGTTTATATTGTCTGTATGATTCTGCTCGTGGTCATCTAGTGATTTTAAAAGAAAAGATTTTCTCATATATTTCTAATTTTATCAAAGTCACCAGTGAAAGTAATATTTGATTTTGTACCATGCAACATGAACAGCTTAATATCCACACACATACTCTGGTCTGGTCTGGGTGGTTTTTTTTTTAACCAGATAATTATTATTGCATTTTGTTGGGAGTTTTTATGTCTTTAGTGTTTTGATTTTAATGTGAAGTTGGCAACTGTTAGCTTTATTATGTTGTAAACTAAAACCCTGTTTTATTTTCTTATGGAGACACAGAATGCTATTGTGATCTGGAAAATTCCCTCATCCAAGATGTTCTTGGTGACTAGGGATCTAGATTTTAGAGTTTGATTTATATTATTTTCCAGAAAAGAGTTTTTGTTTTTTGTGTTGTTCTATTTCTTTTTATTACTAAGACAAATTTTTACTTTAGTTCTTTTTGTTTTTGTTTTTGTTGTTTTGCTAATACTTGGTTTTTACTGTTGCTTAAGTTTATTGAATTTTTTTATTCTAATCTGAGAGTTCTTTTAATAACAATATCTAAGTCAATTTATGTTTATCATAACTGATGTTTTTGATCTACATAATTGAATTTCTGACTTTTTTTGGTAAAAAGTGTTTTATGAAATAAAAGCAATAGCATTCTGAACTTCTTAAATGGTCTTGCTAACTATTAGGGGTGTTTGTACACACACACACACACACATGTGCATGTATGTGTATATACATACATATGTTGGTCAATGTGTGTATATTTTCTCCCCCAGCGCTTGAGACAGCCTTCTCCTGTAGTTCCTGCTCTTCAGAACAAAATTGCAAGCAAACTCCAAAGACCTCCTTCAGTTGACAGCATTATAAGTTCCTTTATTCAGGTATATACTTTTTCTTTTGATATGTTAATCTTAGCTAAGTTATTTTAGATGGGGGGAATTGAATGAGATTTTCTTTTTTTAGTCATTATATTTAGCTAGGTTACATTTTTTCAGATCTGAAATACAGATAATGTTTACATTTGTTTGTTGCTTCACCTGTAGTTGATATTTGGTGCCCTAAGTTTTAAATTCTTTTGACAGTTTATAATTTAGCAAATGGTTCTTGTGTAGGTCCCTCAAGAAGGCCTTTTCTTTGATAATATAATATCTGGCTAGCTGTAGTTATGCTAATAAAGTCCCTTATACTGAGCTCCCATCAAAAGAGAGCAGGGAAGATGTTCCAGAAGGGTTGATCCTTTGAGTTGACTCTTGAAAAAGGAGTAGGAATTTGCCATAAAGAGGAGCATGAGGGACTTTTAGTGTGTGTAAAATCATGAAGGGAGGTGTAAGCCATATGGCACACATGGAGAATACAGCAGTTTGGTCTGGCCTGATAATGCCTGACCAAGATGGCAACAGAAGTATCTGTCAGAACGTATGTGGGATGTTGTATGGAGTGCTAAGGGGTTTGACTTTATTCCCATGGATAACAAACAGGCTAATTACTGGAGTAGACAAAGATGTTAGAACATTGTCCTGAATCTCACCCTCTGAGACTCTGATTTAGTAGGTCTGTAGTAGATAACAAATGGGAATGCATGTACTACTTTAAGGGAATGATATATGTCATAAGTAGGAGAATGGCCATATATGTCTTACATAATGTTCTCTTAGGCAGTGGTGTGGAGATCAGTGTATTTTAGAGGTTGAGCAAGACCTTAAACTTGGAAACAAGTTAAAATGGTTTTGCAGAAGTCCAGCTGTGAGACTTTGAGGACTTAAAGGCAGTGACATTAACAACTGACAATGGGTGACAAGTTCAAGACATACTTAAGAGACACAAATAGTGGTATTTACTAACTGTGTATGTGGGGTAGGTATCAGTGACGACTTTCAAGTTTCTTGTGAGATTTATAGAGTAGTCGGTTGAAAATAGGTTGGGCTAAGGAAGGCGCTCTGGACTGGTTTTGTAGTTTTGGAAGCCATTACCATTTGCTTCTTAGATTAGTACAGTAGTCTAGGATGAGTTTGGGGAAAGCAAAGAATAGAGGATGGAAAACTAGGGAATTAAATATTTAAGAAGCAGAGAAAGCAAACAGAAAGCGACCGTGGCAATATCAGTTGCTACTGGGCAAGTAAAATAAGGGCATAAAATACCCATTAACTGTCACTTGGGGATCACTGGTGACTTTGGGGAGAGCTATGTTAGTGGAGTAATGGGGTATAGAAGCAAAGGCAGTAGCTGTATGGTGAGGAGTGAATGGGCATGAGGAAGTAGATACCCACATTGCATCTCTTCTTCTTGAAAGTGGGAGGGCTATGGAGGGAAGTAGAGAAGGGCTAGTAGATAGTGATGAAGGAGGAGGTAAGAATTTTTTTAAGAAGGAAGATTTATTTTTTATTTTTTTTAATGTTTATTTATTTTTGACAGACTGAGCATGAGCGGGGGAGGGGCAGAGAGAGAGAGCGAGGCACAGAATCCAACATGGGGCTCAAACCCACAAACTGTGAGATTATGACCTGAGCTGAAGTCGGATGCCCAGGCGCCCCAAGAAGGAAAAGATTTTTAAGCATAGGCTGAGGCAAGAGAGTGATGGGAGGAGGTGAGAGTCACTTAACTAGATAGACAGGACAGTGAAGGGATTGCTTTTGGATGGAGCAAAGACTGTCCCATTGTGATAAGAAAAATACATGTAGGTAAGAGTATAGATAGGATACTGGGAAGTCTGGGTTTTTTTACATATAGTTACTTAAAAAAATTATTCTTTTCAAGCTTCTGAGTAGGGAAGACATACTGAGTGTGTCTTTGTTATGATTATTAAACAGGAAAGTTCCGTGTCCAGGGCACAGTCTCCTCCAGTACCTGCCAGGAGAAATCAGCTCCGTGCAGAAGGTAGAGTTAACTATGAAGTCTGTAATCTAGAATATTTCCCTTAAACTTCTGTTTTGAAATAATTATACACTCATAGAATGTTGCCAAAGAGTATAGTGAGGTCTTGTGTACCCTTACTGCAGCTTCCCTCCATGGTAATATCTTACATAGTACGATAGCCAGGAAATTAACATTGCTGTTCTACAGACCTCTATCAGGGCTCACAGTTTGAACATGAAGTAATTATGTGTGTTTGTATTTTTGTGTGACTCTGTGCATTTGTATTATGTAAAACTTGTGTGACTACTATACAGTCAGGGTGTAGAACTGTGGCATCACCTCAGAGGAACGCTCTTGTGCTGCCCCTTCATAGTTGCACTTTCCCCACCCCAAGAATATTTCTTGACTTTTGAAATTCCTGTATTATTAGAAATGTGTGTGGGGCCTTACTGGTGTTCATGAATGTGATCTGTGTATATATAAAAAACATAAAAATTAACTTTTCATAAAACTGTCTCTCTGAGCATTTTGTGATGTCAGGTTATATTAAATGCTTAATCTTCTGTTCTTACACCTGTCTTATTTTTTACTTTTTGTGAATTTTCAGAGGAGAAAAAAAATGTAATAATGGAGTTATCAGAAATGAGGAAACAGCTTCGTAGTGAAGAGCGGCGTCTACAAGGGCGGTTGCTACATATGGATAGTGATGATGAAATTCATATAAGGTAAGTTTTGAATTGTGTTTTTTATTTGTTAATATCTTTTGTGTTCAGGAAAAGGAATCGTACATTTAAAATCAGAACCTATCCAGTAATTCTACAGTTTTGGAACAGGATTAATTAATCTTTATTGTAAAGTCACATTTATTAGAATGAATGGTATGCATGCTTGAGAAAAGTTTTTAACAGAGTGTTGGTGAAATTATATGACTGAAATAGCCTTTTCCCTCAAAAGAAATCTAGCTAAACAGTTATATCTTAGTGGAAGCACTCAGTACAACTAATCCAAAGTAATATATGATTTATTGAGCCTGTATTTATAGTGTGTGGTAGGTTTTCTTTTTCTTTCCTTCTTCTTCTTCTTTTTTTTTTTTTTGGTGGGGGCAAAATAGCTCTTTCTTTAACCAGTATGCTTTTAGATTCACATTCTTGAATTTTATGTAGATTACATTGCCTTCATAAAACATTTATCCACACCTGTTGAACCCATTCATTGTGAAAGTATGGGATATTTAATGAATACTTAACCTAATATAAAACATTTAAATTGAATGTTTTAACTGTCTTTCCCTTCTGCCAATAATATATTTATGGCAGTGATGATGGTGGTGGTTGTGTTGACAGAGATACTGGGATGGGGGAGTTAGAAAGAAGTAGTTCCTTCTTGAAGGAAAACCAGAAATAATAGCCCTAACCTTGAAATGTTTAATAGGATTAGATTTAGTGAAATTTAAGTTTTGGGATTACACCATTCTTCCAGCTCTATCTTAGAATGGATTGTTTGTCTCACCACATAAATCCATGAATGAAAAATAATTGACTCATTTTTTTGACCTTATGTACACAAGGCAAATGGGTGCAGAAGTTGCTTTGTAAAAACTGATTTAAGTGGTAGGGAAGTCTACATTAGAAAAGAGGTAGTTGAAACAAGACCAGAAGAAGACATAAACTAGGCAATTAAGAAAACAATCTCTTTACTTTCCCTTTCTTAGTCTTCTACAAAATCAGGCACAGAAATTTAGTCCTTTAGGGGAAAATGATATAGGAATTGAAGACTTCAGAGTTGGAATAATCATTTTAAAGCTATTTTTTGCATTTTGCATTAAAAATGTATTTTTTAAAATATTTTCTAGCCAAGTAACTTACTACCAAATATTTCTGATAATTTTTGCCAAAAGGACTCCTATATTTTTTAAAGCAGTATTCTTCAAACTGCAGATTGTAGTCTATTAGTAGGAAGTAAAGTCAATATAGTGGGTAACTGCCACAATTTTATTAAAGGGTGTTTATTTTTAAAAAAATTATTTATTTTGGCATAATTTTAAAGAAAAGTTGCAAACATAGTACATAATTCCCATATGCCCCTCAGTTTTCCTAATTGTTAACATCTTACTAGAGTTTTCCCAATTGTTAACATCATACTAGAGTATGACTGTCACTAAAAGCTGATATTGGAACATTACTACTATGTCCCAGACTTTTTGGATTTCTCTAGTTTTTCCATTAATGTTCTCTTTCTATTCCAGGATGTAATCAATATATACAGTACCACATTACATTTAGTTGTCATGTCTCCTAATCCCCTCTGGTCTGAAACAATTTCTCATTCTTGTTTTCATGACTAACAGTCTAGAGGGTTATTGAGTTCTGGAATCCTGTAGAATGTCACTTAATCTGGGTTTGTCTGAAGTTTATTTATTCATGATTAGACTGGTGTTAAGGGTTTTTGGAAAGAATAGCACAGGGCAGGTGGTCTTCTCATCACATCACATTGCATCGCATCATGGGGGTACATGGCATCTACTTGATATCCCTGGGGATGGGAACCTTTATCATTTGGTTAAAGTAGAATTTGCCAAGTTTCTCTGCTGCAGTTAGTATTCTTAGGACACAAATCAGTAAATCTGGCACACTTGCAAGAATAGGTAGGAGGTGGGATTAAGCTCCATCTCCTGGAGAGGGGGTGGGTTATCTATATATATTATTCAGAATTGTAAATGGTAAAATAATAAAATTTAAAATAAAAAATAAAAACTGTAGGAAAGATTTGTCCCTTCTCTTCCCTTTATTCAATCATTTATTTATATCACTTTTGTTTCCTGTATATTTATTTTGTACTTTGAGTTATAATCCATTTTCCATTTTTTGTGGGCACTTCTTTACTTTCTGGTATTATAAGACACTCCAGGATCCTCTTGTACTTCCCCTACCTCAGCCCTAAAATCAGCCATTTCTCCAGGGAGCCATGATTCCTCTTGGAGAATGGTATTTAGAAACCAAGCTCTGAATGCTGGTTGTGCTTGCTGCTACAGGGTGTCATTGCTTCTGGGCAGATGGACAGTGGACAGAGCTAGAGAATTTAATACATGTATGTGTGCTAAGTCATATTAGCATATATCTGTCATTGTTCCCGGGTCTGTCACTTTGTATATTTGTTCAGTTCATAATGACATTCATGATTCTAATCCAGTATGTAGTAGGATTTTTACGTAGCATCTTTTTTTAAATTTTTAAATTGTTTAATGTTTATTTTTGTGAGAGAGAGAGAGCGAGAGAGAGCGTGCGTGCATGAGTGGGGGAGGGGCAGAGAGAGAGAGAGGGAGATACAGAATGTGAAGCAGGCTCCAGGCTCTGAGCTGTCAGCATAGAGCCTGACATCAGACTCGAACTCACAAACTGAGATTATGACCTGAAGTCAGGTGCTTAACCCACTGAGCCACCCAGGTGCCCTTATAGCATCTTAACCTCTGAGTATGTTCTGGCGAAGTAAACACAGTGAGGAAGTTTTGTGATATAGAATGGCTAGATAATGATGTATTAACCCAAGGTGGTGATTTTCTTTTATAATAGATTAATTACTTCTAAGTAATTGAGAGGTCGGTATAGTTTTTCTGTATTTACTTTCATGATGTTATAAATGTCTTAACTATTGCAGCATTCTGTATTCAGACATGCATATTTAATTCAATATAATAGGTTATTGGCATTTTATTTATTTTCTTTTTTTCATTCATAAGTTGAATGCTGTACTCCCTTTTAGCAAACCAATATAAGAAAGAGAAACCAGGCAGCTCTTCAGTTTTCTCATTTGTAAATGGTAATGATAATTTCTACCCCAAGATACTTTAGTGAAGAATAAATAAATGTATGTATTTGAAACTGCCTTGTAAATTCTATGTGCTAACTTAAGTTAGAGAATATATGTTAGAATTGCCATCATTGAGCAAGAGTTGTTTAATACATTTACTTTGGTATAATTTTTAACATGTATTGTAGTCAGAGACATCCCAGAGTTGATTCTTTATTCTGATTTTATAAACTGTCACAAAAAGAATCTCTTGTTAATTCACATTATTGAGCTCTTACTATATGTTAGGCACAAAACAAACATTAGCTAGCTCACATGCAAAGAAGATTTAACAACCTAATTCCTAACTTAGCATTTTATTTAACTCTTAGCATTAATGGAAACTAGATAGGAGTCAAATTTAATGGCCTCCTGTAAGCCTTTTTACCATTTGTTTTGCATTTTAATGAATCCTGTCACCCTGGGTGGCTCACTATTTAGAGGTCTGTCTCAGCCTTGACAAGATAGTTTTGTGGCCCCAGTGACTCCTCATCCTCACCCTGAGGTGGTATCGCCTGTTGGGATCCAAGCTGTTCCCATCTAGGTGCTTAGGGAAGATTTAGTGAACAAAGAAATGAAGGCAGGAATGGGACCAAGTCTCTGACAGTTGTAGATTAAAGTTCCATTTTCAAAAAGAATACTAAATAATATAGGCCTATCTGGTGCTATGGGAAGCAGCAGGGGATACCTGGTTTTTCTTTTCAGGGCTAAAGACACTGTCCCCCATCCCTGTCCTCTTCTTAGTCACTTCCCCAAAGCCCTAGCAGGAAACTCGCTTACTAAGCCACCTGCTTATTATGTTAACTTCCTAGGTACCACGGGATTAGAGCATTAATTAACTAATTAGGTATTGAATTCCCTGAAAGCCCACTGTAAAATTAGTGTTGGAGACTGTGGGTAGTACCCGTTATATTGGGCAGCATATTAATACCACATTTCTCTGTATAATTTTTATTTTAGGCTGAGGGGAAGATAACATTTTTTAATTACCTAATATGTGTCAGATACAATGCTGGGTACATTACAGTGTGTAATTTCACTTAATTAAAAGGAATAGACATCATCTACATCTTACAGATGATAAAATCAGGGTCAGACTGCCAGTAAATAGCAGAGCTGGTCTTTGAATCTTGGTCTTGCTGACCTTAACGGCTGTGACCTCTCTACTGTGTGGAACATTGTAAGGTAAAGCTAAGTCATTTTACTCTTCTAATAAGGTACTTTGCATTGGAATATCTTGAAAGATTATAGTAACCTTTACTGTATTTTTTAATACAAGAGCTTGAAAAAGCAGATATTAAATTTTTATAATATATTGTGATGTCAGATGCCACATTTCTTGAACAGGGAGTTAAATGTGAACTCTAATTTTCTTTTCCTTAAAACACATTTATCAAAATTTGTCATTTATCTGTAGGAAAAGAGAAAAGAATCCCATGGATATATTTGACATGGCTAGACATCGGTTGCAAGCTCCTGTCAGAAGACAGTCACCTAAGGGCTTAGATGCTACTACTTTTCAGAATATTCATGACTTCAATGAGTTGAAAGACAGAGGTGAGTAGAATGCTGCTGTTTTAAAGACACAGCCTGTGTTCTACCCATATTCAAGTATTTATTTGTATCCTTTTTCTAAAGTAGTTTCATTTATAATACATGTTTTAAACGATGATGAGTAAGATGATGAGTAAACTTCCGTATACTCTAGTTCTTCAGTATCCGAACGAAGCTTTAGTGTATCTCTTTTCTTTTGAAGAGCATAGAGCTGTTAAAGCCTGTCAGGAGTGGATTCAATCAGGTAGAATGAGAAGAGTGTCATTAATGAAAGGTGGACAGAGCAAGATGAGCTGAGGAAAGAAACTGGGAAGGAACAGCCAGAGTGACTGGAGGAAAAGCAGGAGAATGTGGTATCCTGAAAGCTAAGGGAAGAGTGTGTCAAGGAGAAGGGATCATGTAAGATGAATATTGCAAAGTGTCAGTTGGATGAGATGTCACTGGTGACCTCAATTAGATCTTTTTTGGTGAAATTATGGCATCAGAAACCAATTAACTTTGCAATGAGGATTGACTAGGAGGCAAAGTGTTGAAGGCAACCCTTGGAGGAAGTTTGGCCAGGAAGGGGAGGAGCAAAGGGTCCAGGTCTGGGGAACTTGTTAGGATGCTAATATGAAGGGCTCTCACTGGGGAAGAGGTGTGAGATACAGAAGAGAGAGAGAATGATGAGAGCAGGGTCCCTGAGGAGGCAGGAGCAAATAGAGGATTTTTGAAGAAAGAAAGTAGAGAAGATTTGATAAAGCACTTAGAAGGAGGAGAGAAAGCTTAGTAGGGAAATAGATTGCCAAGATACACAGTGGCCTGGGAGATGGAAAATGTGTAGAGGAGCCAAAATGTGTGTTATATGTGACTTTCCTTTTGGACCATTTAATAGAGCAGGTATTGGAGTCAAGGGGGCAGAGATGGATGTGTGATCATATGATCTATACCAGAATTTAACTTTTCTTCTTTTTACTTTTTTGTAAATGTTTGTTTTTTTTTTTTCTTTTTTCAACGTTTTTTTTTTTTTTCAAAAATAAATAATTTATTTTTGGGACAGAGAGAGACAGAGCATGAACGGGGGAGGGGCAGAGAGAGAGGGAGACACAGAATCGGAAACAGGCTCCAGGCTCCGAGCCATCAGCCCAGGGCCTGACGCGGGGCTCGAACTCACGGACCGCGAGATCGTGACCTGGCTGAAGTCGGACACTTAACCGACTGCGCCATCCAGGCGCCCCATGTAAATGTTTGTTTATTTGTGAGAGAGAGAGAGCAAGCGAGCATGAGTGGGGGAGGGGCAGAGAGAGAGGGTCTTCATTTTACTTTTAAGAGTAAGAGCTATTATTGAGAGTTTTGAAAATACAGATAAAGAAAGAGGGAAAAATCACCTTACTCAAACCACCTAAATATAAACACCATTCTTATTTCAAGTCTTCTTTCTGAGCCTAATTAAAGCAAAAAGGGTAAAAATAAGATCTTAGTGTTAATTTTTCCTTTTGTTTTTCATTTATACTTACAAGTGTCATCATTTACATATACTGTAGCTTTTTAATTCTATTATTGTTGACAATTTACTGTATGCAGGAATTGTATTAAGCCCAGTGGGTCTTGGGGCACCTTGGTGCCTGTCAGTGGAGTATCCAACTTTTGCTCAGGTCATGATCTCACGGTTCATGGGTTAGAGCACCAGCACAGAACCTGCTTTGGATTCTGTGTCTCCCTCTCTTTCTGCCCCTCCTCTGCTTGCATGTAGGTAAGCTCTCTCTCTCTCAAAAATAAACATTAAAAAAAATTATTGGTGTGCTTGGGTGTTTCAGTCAGTTAAGTGTCTTACTTAGGCTCAGGTCATGATCTCACGGTTGGTGAGTTCAAGCCCTGCATCAAGCTCTGTGCTGACAGCTCAGAGTCTGGAGCCTGCTTCAAATTCTGTGTCCCCCTCTCTTTCTGCCCCTCCACCTGCTTGTGCTCTCTCTCTGTCTCTCAAAAATAAATAAATGTTTGGAAAAAAACAAGCCAGTGCATCTAAAGAATTAGGTCAGGGGATCTGTGAGGTCAAAACTGTTTTTATTCAGGGCACATGGGTGGCTCAGTTGGTTAAGTGTCCAACTTCGGTTCAGGTCATGATCTCACGGCTCATGAATTCAAGCCTTGTGTTGAGCTCTGTGCTGACAGCTCGGAGCCTGGAACCTGCTTCAGATTCTGTCTCCCTCTCTCTGCCCCTCCGCCACTTGTGCGCTCTCTCTCTCTCTCTCTCTCTCTCTCTCAAATATAAATAAACATTAAAAAAAACCTTTTTATTATAAATTAAGACATTATTTGTCTTTATTTTTATTCTCACGTGTGTATACAGGTTTTCTGGAGGTTACACAGCATCTGATAACTTCATTGCTCTGATGCTAATACTACAGTGTGTTTGTGTGTTCTCATTTTTAAATTTTTTTTTTTTTAGTTTAATTTCTAATAAAGTTTGTGTATGTGAGAGACTTAGATAAAAGCTCTTAGGGGTCCTCAAAGATCATGAGATCATGAGAACAAAAAAGGTTTACACCACAAATTGAGCCACTCATTTTCCCTATGTTATTTCCACATTGAGTCCTTGTTCATCATGTGACTCAGTTGTTGATATCTCTTGTTTTTACAGAGAGGAAACAGAGTCTGAAAGTGGCAAAGTCAGGGTCTATCCAATCCAAGTTCATGTGTCCAGTCTCTTCTGTTAACTTTGTCCTTAATCATTTTCTAATTCTTAGGTATTCAACATAGTTCCCATTTTTTATTATGTTATACTATTACATTATTTTGATAATTTTGGTAACTTCTGATCATAAAGCTTTTTATATATTTAGGATCAATTCTTTAAATTCTATCCCAGAAGTGTAATTAGTAGATCAAAGGGAATAATAGTTTCAGGGCTTTTTAATGTATGTAGTATATTTTTGTTCTCAACGTTTAAAAATTAAGGTTTAACATTTTCATTCTGATCAATTAATATTCTTGAATTGTGGCATAGGTGAATTCTTAGACTGTCATTTCCTCCACTAATGACATCTCTCTCCTAAAGTTCCAGCCAGTCTACATTTGTCTTGCTTTTTGCATGATACTTGCAAGGGTTAAAATTTTAATTGGCCAGTAACATTATATTTTCATTTTTTCAGTATATTTTAGGGATTGGCTGTGATTACAGTGTTTCATGGCTGCCTGAGTTATAGCCATATGACTGACTGCTTGGACATAGTTGCCTAGCTATGTGTTTGGGGTGGGGGGTATCTTCGGGAGTGGGATGGTAGGAGAATGCCTAATAAGTTAGTGCTTGTTCTGGTGAGGGTTTCCTTATAATGTTGGTAAGTTTGTGAAAGGGCATCTATTTAAAGAAAATTAATTTCATGTTCTTTAGTTTTATGATAATTAGTGATATTTTATTATTTATATTCTTTGATTTTGAAATTAGGTTATTCATATGTTTATAGTGAAGTTTAATAAAATTTCATTTGGAAACAAGATTGA
The DNA here is from genome assembly GCF_023721935.1 of Panthera uncia. Lineage (NCBI taxonomy): Eukaryota > Metazoa > Chordata > Mammalia > Carnivora > Felidae > Panthera > Panthera uncia. Next base: position 64,954,657 of record NC_064812.1, on the reverse strand, counting down.
ACTTAGCTGTATATTTTTGTACTAGATTCAGAAACACGAATTGATCTGAAATTTATGTACCCGGATCCTCCAAGAGATCACCACACCTTAGAGATTCAGCAGCAAGCCCTGCTAAGAGAACAGCAGAAGAAACTGAATAGAATAAAGATGCAGGAAGGTGCTGAAGGTAAGAAATAGTCATTACTATCTCAAATAGTATCAGTGAGTTGCTTTTTGTTGTTGTTATTGGCTTTTTTCTCTCTCTGGTATTGATTTCAGTTCCAGGCAATTTCCCTGCACTGGTGGCTTTATGCTCACATGGCTCTTGTGGCATATAGTCCCAGAAAAATACAGGTCCCAGGGAGGGCTCTGATTGGTGTGGCTGAGGTATGTTATCCATGTATGAGAAGGGCCCAGGCATTCACTGTAATGAGGAAGATTGAGCACCTTGGCTAGGTCAGGTGACATCTGCAGCAAGAAGTAGGTAGGAACCAAGGGAAGGAATGCTGGGGCATTTCTTTATCATGCGTGTCTGCCAGGTTTTGATACGACATAAAGTTTGTACAGTACCAGACTGGGCTGTGAACATTTTTTTGTATAATCAGCCAGTCAGCAGATACTTACTAAGTGACTACCGTGAGCACAAATACGCATATCCAGGGGATGTGGTGATGAAGGAAATAATGCTACTGCTCTCTAGGAGCTTATACTTCGGGGGAGACATTAGCTGCTAAATAAGCATTAAGTGTGATGAATGCTGCAAAAGAGAAATCTAGGGTCCCTTGGGAGTGTGGAACTAGGGGTGGGGGAGCATCTGGTAGCAGAGTGGAGCAGCTGCCTCAGTATTTGTGCTCCCTGTTGATCCAGTGACCCTCACACATATTTCACCAGCTTTGCTAGCCTTCAGGCCACTGAGAGTGGCCATAGAAAATGAGTTGTACAAACGCTATTGTCTGGTAACAAGAATGAGAAGACATGGTCCTACCAGTTACTTTTAGGAAAATTTAAGACCCTAACTTGGCAGGTTGATCTGGCCTGCAGGATCTGAGGAACGTTTTTTTGACCATGAGACAGTATCACAGGAGTAAGGGGTATACCACTTTAGGCCCAGGTCAAGACTTTGATAAAGATTGATATAGGGAAAGTCTTTCCTCTATCTTGTACAGAATTTTTCACAATGGTCTCATAGATCACCCTCTGACGGCAGAGTAACCCAAATGCTATGATAAATACTAGGCATGCCATCAGAGAAGAGAAAAGCAAATACGTTGTTCAACCTTTACAAGCATTTTGGTGGAATTTTCCCTTAGGAATTCCAGCTGATGATCTGATCTGGTGTGATCTTGGCAAATTAGGCTGATTAACCCAAAAATAGTCCCCAGGTAGATTCAGATGTGTTTTTGCACTGTGGGTATCCATAGCAACATCTGCCACCTTCCAACAAACAGTATGATGACTTAATTCATAAAAATATGGTTTAACTATAAAACAGTCACAAACATGGTATAAAATATTCTAAGAGCCTGGGTGGCTCAGTTGGTTAAGTATCTGATTCTTGGATTTTCGGCTCAGGTCATGATCTCATGGTTTGTGAGGGCAAGCCCTGTGCCGGGCTCCGTACTGATAGCATGGGGCCTGCTTGGTAATCTCTCTTTCTCCCTCTCTCTTTCTCTGCCCCTACTCTGCTCTCTCCCTCTCTTTCTCAAAATAAATATTAAAAAAAAAATTCTAAGAAGGAATACAGGCTGTCATTCATTGGTAGAGTATTTATTCCCAATGGCAGGTTCTAAAGGACAAAATGCACTATTCAGAGGAACACATAGGAACACTGGTCAGATCAAAGAGGGACCTTTGGTATACATGATCCAGAATATTTGCCCCTGGAACCAGAAACCTAGAGCTGAACTAGCCTCCTTCAGTTCATGTGAGGGGCCTGTGTTTAACTCCACTCAGCAGATTTCTACACAGATTGTGGAAGTATGGAAGAAGATGGTGAAGAATTCTGCATTATTTTCTCTTTCTGTAGGCATCAGTTTCAAGTTCACAGTGATTTTACAGTTTCTATTCATTAATGTGAATGGAAGAATTTTATTCAATTAAAATGGATGCTTAGTTATATTTATTAATAAGTAATATCTTAACATAATTGTAAAATGTGATAGTTGAAAAAGAATTTCTAATAGAGCACTAGCTAGTTACAAAAGATATTCTAAAATTTTTTTTTAAATTTTATTTTAGAAAATCTGTTTTTAATGTTCATGTATTTTTGAGAGAGAGAGAGAGCATGCTAGCTGGGGAAGGGCAGAGAGAGACAGAATCTGAAGCAGGCTCCAGGCTCCGAGCTGTCAGCACAGAGTCTGACGCAGGGCCCGAACTCATGCCAAGATGTGAGATAATGACCTGAGCTCAAGTCAGATGCTCAACTAACTGAGCCACCCAGGTGCCCCTAAAAATTTTTATTTTAAAATGTTTTCTTGGGGCGCCTGGGTGGCGCAGTCGGTTAAGTGTCCGACTTCAGCCAGGTCACAATCTCGCGGTCCGTGAGTTCGAGCCCCGCGTCAGGCTCTGGGCTGATGGCTCGGAGCCTGGAGCCTGTTTCCGATTCTGTGTCTCCCTCTCTCTCTGCCCCTCCCCCGTTCATGCTCTGTCTCTCTCTGTCCCAAAAATAAATAAAAAACGTTGAAAAAAAAAAATGTTTTCTAACTTTTTTCTCCATTAACTGTAGTTGACTTGGATGCTATCCCAAGTGCTAAAGTACGGGACCACAGAATGGTAAGAAACCACTTATTTTTTTACCACAATTTTTCAGGTTAGTTTTTGGGGGATAAAAAATTTTTAGAAATATGGTGAGTAATCCAGTTTTGAATATTGAATTAAGAAAGAAATTAAATATTGTCTCATCCATGTAGTGGGTAGTAGAGATATATTAGTATAATACATAGAAAATATATTGTTATACAAAGTATATTGTGGCATTGGATCTAGGCTCTTCAAGTTGGTCTGTTTTTAATCGTGTGACTTCAGGCAAGATATTTAATCTTTCTGTGCCTTAGCTTCCTGATCTGTAAAATAGGATAGTATTACCTCTGAGGGTGGCTATAAGTAAATTATTATTTGCAAGGCACTTAGAGATAGGCCTGTCACGTAATTTCTATATAAATGTTGATTAAATAAATGAAAAATAGTTTGGGTTGTTGTGGGGATTAAGTGAGATAATGTATTAAAAAAGCCTTTAGCATAGAGCCTGGCCCATAATAAGTGCAGCGTGTTTGCTGTCAGTATGAGCAGCAGTGGAAGTAGGAGTTTATTATATAAATATTGGTGAGGTCTATTAAGAAAGAAAGCAAGGTAAGGGTGTTACTCTTATCGTGAGGAGGTGAAATCTGTGCAGAGACTGAATAAAGGGAAGGAATGAGGGGCCCCTGGGCAGCTCAGTTTGTTAAGCATCTGACTCTGGATTGTGGCTCAGGTTCCTGAGATCAAGCCCTGCATTGGGCTCTGTGCTGACAGTGTGGAGCCTGCTTGGGATCCTCTTTCTCCCTCTCTCTCTCTCTCTCTCTCTCCCTCTCCCTCTCCCTCTCTCCCTCTCTCTCTCTCTCTCTCTCTCTGCCCCTCATGCATGTGTGTACATGTATTGTCTCTCTCAAGTAAACACTTAAGAGAAGGGATGAGCTGCTTTCATGCAACAAATATGTATTGAATACTTACTGTGGAGCAGATAGACGGTGCTAGGTGCTGGGGGCATAGGAATGAACAAAAATCCCTGCCCTCTGAGGGCTAGCTTTCTGTTAAGAGGGAGAGACAATAAATAAATATATATTATGTTAGATTGTGGGGCTCTGGAGAAAATAATAGCCTGGAAAGGGTGCTGGGTGTCCTGGGGTAAGAGAGTTTACAATGTTGGGGGGCACCTGGGTGGCTCGGTTAGGTGTCCAACTTTGGCTCAGGTCATGATCTCGTGGTTCATGAGTTCAAGCTCCACGTCAGGCTCTGTGCTGACAGCTCGGAGGCTGGAGTCTGCTTCAAATTCTGTGTCTCCCTCTCTCTCTGCCCCTCCCCTGCTCACGTTCTCTCTCTCGTCTCTCTCTCTCTCTAGTCTCTCTCAAACATTTAAAAAGAGGGTTTATAATGTGAAATACAGTGGGCATGAAAGGCTTCATGGAGGAGGTAATATTCAAATAAGGACATCAAGGAAGTGGCTGTGTGAATTAGCAGGGGACACATCTGGAGGAAGCAGCTTCTAGGCAGTGGCCCTGGGCAAGAGTAGGCTTGGTGCATACAGGAAGCAGTGACCAGGCTGGGGAGGCTGGAGAACCATGAGCAGAGTGGGTAGAGTGGTGATGGGCTGGACTGCAGAGCCTCCAAACTCATCACAGGGTTTTGCCTTTTACATTGTGCACATGTTGAGAAGCTTCCAGAGTTTTAGAGCAGAGTAGTGACACATGGCTACTGCTATAATCTAAGTGATTTAGCCTGGGGTAGGAGTAGTGGCAGTGGTCAGAAGTGGCCAAATTTATGTATGTATGTATGTTTATTTAGAGAGAGAGAGAGAGAGAGAGAGAGAGAGAGAGAGCGCGCATGCATGCAGAGGAGGAGCAGAGAGGGAGAGAGAGAGAATCCTAAGCAGTCTCCTTGCTGTTAGTGCAGAGGCTGACGCGGGGTTCCAGCTTACAAACCGTGAGATCATGACCTGAGCTGAAATTAAGAGTTGGACACTTAACCAACTGAGCCATCCAGGCACCCCAGAAGTGTTTGGATTTATTTTGAAAGGAGACCTGAAAGGATTTTGACATATTGGTTCTAGAGTATGGGGAATCAAAGGTGGAGTCAAGGGTTCTGGTTGGGAGTTGACCTTTATAGCAGTAGGAAGGCAGAAGAAACACATTTGTGGGGGGAGAGATTTACGAACTTAGTTTTAGACATGGTAAGTTTTGAGATGCCTATTAGACAAACAGTCGGAACTGGCAAGTAGCAGACAGATAAGTTCAGGGGAAAAGATTGGGGTTGGAAAGAAATTTAATCTTCACACACATGAATGGCAGAAACAGTATTGCCCCCATTTTCAGATTATAAAGATAAGGCTCAGGTAGGCTGTTTTAGTAGCCCAGGGTTACCAGTTGGTAGCTGTTGGTACTTAGTTTTGAACTGATAATGATGTTGCTAATAGCTACCATTTACAGCGTGACCACTGCTCACCTGTGCCAGATACTTGACATTTATTTCTCTAAAGTTCACAACAAGGTGTGCTTATCCCTATTTAACATATGAGGAAACTGCTAGCACATGGCCACGCAGTCAGTAAGCTGCAAAGCCCAGATCTGAAACCAAGGTGGTCTCAAGAGCTCCTTTGTCCCTGTACCACACCTATTCCTGAAGATTCTGTAGGTCAGTAGGTTTCTCTGTGTGTGGCAGCCACATTTCTCAGTGAAAAGATATCGAAATTTAACAGCTGGGATTTTGATTAAAATCCTGGATTAGTGGGGCACCTGGGTGGCTCAGTCAGTTAAGCGGCTGACTTCAGCTCAGATCATGAACTTGCAATCTGTGAGTTTGAGCCCCACGTCAGGCTCTGTGCTGCTAGCTCAGAGCCCAGAGCCTGCTTTGGATTCTGTGTCTCCCCCTCTCTCTGCTCCTTCCCGCTCATGCTCTCTCTCTCAGAATTAAATTTAAAAAAAAATTTAAAAAACCCTGGATTAGTAACACTGTATTTTGCTGAGTAGAAACTTAGCATAAGCCAACAGTTTATCATGGCTGTTACCAAAAAGCTAATAAATTTTGGGCTCCTCATCTTCCTAGAAACTGGATTATATAGGAAACACAAATGAAAGTGGGGCAGGTTGTCATGGAGAAGATAGAGCTTGGGTGGACTTGGATCACTTTTCAGTTATGTGAAGGACTGTGATGAAGAACAGAGAGGTGTGGCGATAAGTATGCCATGCTAGGGACACCTGCTCCAGACCATTTGGTAAATATTAGATGCTGTTATTTTCATGCTAAAAAGTAAAAGCAGAATCAATAGGTGTTAAAAAGGAAAGTTAAATGCAGTATATGGAAGAATTGAGTGAAAGAGAAGAACTTTGTGATAATCAATGCTGTGTATCAGTGGAATGTATTTAGAAATTAATGGATAATAGCTCTTTGGTGGTGCATTCTAGCACATCCTAAAAATCTGGTGGGGAGGTGGTGTCAGGTGACTTTAGGCTCCTTCTAGCATCTAAGGTGATACTATTCTCTGTATGTAAATCTGTTAATCCCTTATTTGAGAGCTCATTACAAGCCCAGTCATAGTGTTATTTTGTTTCCTACTCTTCTGTTCTCTCTACATCTGTGCTATACCTGTGTGACCACTGCTGTCACACAGGGCTTTCCTTGTCTGGGGGCGTGCTCCTCTCTGTCCCCCATGGCACTGTGATCCACTCCACAGTAGAAACTCTTACTCATCTTTGTTCCTGGCATGGAGGAAATAGTGCACTACACAGATTTATTGAAAGAATGAGTGGGTCTTGGCGGTGTTTAAAGACCTTTTAATTTTAATTGTGAACCTCAGTAGACAACCCCTTTCCTGGGGTAGACCTCTGGGTGGCTCAGTTGGTTAAGCATCTAGCTGTCAATTTTGGCTTGATTCTTGATCTGGATTCTCTTTCCCCCTCTCCCCAACTCATGTGCATGCTCTCTCTCTCAAAAATAAATAAACTTAAAAAAATTTATAAAAAAGGGCCTTTCTTGTATTTGGGGGACATTGGAATGTGGTGTAGGAAGGAAGCAGCCATCCTGTTTTGCTAATTTTGGGAACAGTGTGGAGACATGTGCCTCTTGGTAAAAGTTTGTTATTTTTCCATACAATACTAATAAAAGTTGTTAATGTATGATGTTTCTTTTAGCTTAGAGAGCACGCTGATGACTTTTTGAAAACTTCATTACTGGAATCTGATAGTGCTTTTATTGGTGAGTATATTTATTTTACGGATCTAGTTATTTAAATCTTAAACATTATATTTAAGTACTTTTTTCCATATTTACAAAATCACTACTCTTTGTTTTACAAGGTGGTAAAAAGTGAATATTCTGTTTTACTAACTTAATAATTATCAAATTAATCTTAAAAACTCTAATCTTCAAAACTTTATAACTAAAATGAACTTTAGAAGTCATAGAAATGGTTCTCACAAATCCCTGTACATGAATTTTCATAACAGCTTTACTTCTAATAGCCAAAGCTGGACTCAGCTCAGATTTCCTTCAATAGGTGAGTAGTTAAACTGCAATACTTCCATACTATGGACTGCTACTAAGAGATCAGTATCAAGTGCATTTTATCAGTGTCAATATCCTGGGTGTGAGATTATTGCTCTTGTTTTGCAAAACAGTACCACTGGGAGGAACTGGGCAAAGTGTATAAAGGACCTCTACCATTTCTTAAAACTGTATGTGAATCTTTCAATTTTAAAAAGTCCTAAGAATATATACTTAGTAGTTTTTTAAGTTTGTTTTGTTTTGTTTTATGAAAACAACTATAAAACTCTTATGAAATAAAATAGAAATATCTATTTCATGGATTGGGAAACTCAGTATGGTTTAAGACCGTGGTTCTTCCCAACTTGATCTACAAATTCAGTGCAATCCCAATCAAAATTTATGGATATCAACAAACTGATTCTAAAGTTTATATGGAGGGGCAAAAGACCCAGAATAGCCAGCACCATATGGAAAGAGGACAAAGATGAGGACTAACACTACCTGACCTCAAGACTTACTATAAAGTTACAGTAATCAAGATGGGATGGTATTGGTAAAAGAATATACAGATAGATCATTTGAACGGAGTAGAGTCTAGAAATAGACCCAAACAAGTATAGTCAACTGAAAAGAGCAAAGGTAGTTGCAATGGATAAAAGATGGTCTTTTCAATAAATGCTGCAGAACAACTGGACATCTACATGCAAAAAAATGAATCTAGACACAGACCTTACACCCTTCACAAAAATCAACTCAAAATGGACCATAGACCCAAATGTAAAATGTAAAGTTATAAAATTCCTAGAAGATAGTAGAGGAGAAAACCTAGAAGAACTTGGGTATAGTGATGACTTTTAGATACAACACCAGGCATAAGCCATGAGAGAGAGAAATTGGATAAACTAGACTTCATTAAATACTAATGCTCTGTGAAAGACCATTGCAAGAGAATGAGAAGACAGGCCCAGACTAGGAGAAAATACTTGGCAAAAGACTTATCTGATAAAGGACTGTTAGCCAAAATATACAAAGAATTCTGAAAACTCAACAATAAGAAAGAATTAAAAGATGGGTGAAAGATACAGACATTTCACTAAAGACTTACAGATGCCAAATAGGCCCTTGAAAATATGTCTTTAGGGAAATGTAAATTAACAACGAGATACAACTATTAGAATGGTCAAAATCCACAGGAACTCTCACAGCTGATGGGAATGTAAAATGGTACAGCCACTTTGGGTGTTTCTTAGGAAACCAAACATACTCCTTACCTTTCAATGCAGCACTTATATTCCTTAGTATTTACCCAAAGGAGTTGAAACTTGTGTCCATACAAAAATCCTCACCAAGATACTTACAGCAGTTTTATCAGTAATTGCCAAGACCAGGAAGCAAACAAGATGGCTTTCAGAAGGTAAATGGATAAATATACTCTGGTACGTCCAGACAATGCAATATTAGTGCTAAAAAGGAATGTGTTATGAAACCATGGAAAGACAGAGGATCCTTGAATGCTTACCAGTGTAAAAAGCCAATCTGAATAGGCTACATACTGTATGATTCCAACTATATGACCATCTGGAAAATACAAAACTATGGAGGCAGTAAAGAAATCAACAGTTGCCAAGGGTTACAGTAGAGGGAGGAATGAATAGGTGGTACACCGAAGAGTTTTAGGGCAATGAAGCTGTTCTGTAGGATACTGTCATTGTGGATACAGGTCAAAACCTATGTAATGTACAACACCAAGAGTGAAGCCTAATGTAAATTCTGGATATTGGGTGATAATGTATCAGTGCAGGCTCATTGATTTCAACAAATATACCATTCTGGTGGAGGTTGTTGATAGGTAAGCTATGTGTGTGTGGACAGGGGTATATAGGAATTCTCTATTTTCTACTCCATTTTACTGAACTTAAAGTTCTTGTAAAAAATAGTATATATATTTTAAATAAAGCAAATGAATTAGTGGTGGGGTATATATAGAAGTCAGAAAACTTTATTTTTTTTTATTAAAATTTTTTAATGTTTATTTTTGAGAGAGAGAGACAGAGTGTGAGTGAGGGAGGAACTGGGGATGGGGTGGGGGGGAGGGACACAGAATCTGAAGCAGGTTCCAGGCTCTGAGCTGTCAGCACAGAGCCCAATGTGGGGCTCGAACTCACGATCCATGAGATCATGACCTGAGCTGAAGTTGGATGCTCATCTGACTGTGCCACCCAGGTGCTCCGAAGTCAGAAAACTTTATTTTTGGAGTTTTAGAAAACCACATCTTATTAAATAAAATGTAGCTATTGCTGCCTTAAAAAAAGAACAACAACAACAACAAACCCAGTACATTTTAAATATCAGAAATTTGAGTATCACTTATAGGGATAAATGATAGTATTGTATCAATGTTAAATTTCCTGAATGTGATAGTGGAATTGTAGGCTTAATGTAGGAGACAGTCCTTGTAGATAGTATGTGCTCAAGTATGTGGGGATGAAGTGTCATGATACCTGCAACTTACTGGTTCAGCAAAAACCAGCAACAACACCCTCCCCCCTCAAATAGAAATGAGGAAAAATAAGAAATGGTGATTTTAGGTATTTGTTATATTTACAACTTTCCTTCAGGTTTTTTTTTTTTTTTTTTTTTTTTTTAATAAGGAGTTGGGGAAAAAATTCTAAATGTTATAAGCTATTTACCTCCATGGTCACTAGAAAGGCTGTAATTAAAAATATAATACCAAGTGTTGGTGAGGATATGAAGAAACTAGAACCTTCTTACTATGTGAAATGGTAGAACCACTTCTGAAAATGGTTTGGCAGTTACTCAGAATGCTAAACATTAAGTTCCATGTAATATCCAGCATTTAACTCCTAGGAATATACCCCCAAAGAAATGAAAATGTATGGCCACAAAGACACGCACATGAATGTTCATAGCAGCATTAATAATCACCAACTAGAAACAGTTCAAGTGTCTATCAGCTGGTAAATGCATAGATAAAATGTGACGTATCCATATGATGGAGCAGTTATTCAGCAAGAATGAATTGATACATGGTACAATGTAGAAGAACCTCGAACATATTATGCTGAGTGGAAGACACAAAATATTACATTGTATAATTCCATTTATATGGAATCTCAGGAAAGGTAAATCTCCTGAGATTGAAAGCAGATTAATGTTTACACGGGGCTGGGCAGGTGGGAGTTGTGATTGCATGCAAGCAAAGGGAACTTTTTTGAGGTGACAGCCATGTTCTAAAACTGGGTGGTAGTGATGACTGCACAATTCTAGAAAAGTTATTGAACTATGTACATTTATGGTAGCTGAATTTTATTATATGTAAATAATATCTTAAAGCTATTAAAAAAAAGAGAGTCTTGGTTTAGCTCTGAGTAAAAAGATGTGAAATGGTGCATGTTTAAGACTTCTTTTTGTGTGGTCCTCCTAGGTGCTTATGGTGAAACATATCCTGCCATTGAAGATGACCCCCTCCCTCCACAGTCACAGCTGCCCTCTGCAAGGGAGCGCAGGAGGAACAAATTGAAAGGACTGGACTTTGTATGTATGAAATGTCTTTCATTTTTTTCCCTTTTCAGTTTAGGAGTGAGAGGTGTGGTCCAGTAAACAATGAGCACTTGTTCTGGAAGAGATAGCCCTAGGTCTGTATGTAGGCTTTACCACCAAATAGTTGGCTGACCTGAGGCAGGTCATTGAACTCTGGTACCTTGGCTTCTTTGAGGTAGTATTTTTCTGTCTCTTCGTGTGAGTACAAGTCTAATAGTGCTGGCACAGAATGTTCAGTAATGTTCATTCCACACCCTAATCTTCCTCTTTCTCCTTTGCGGAGTATTTAGATTTCAGAGAATGTACAAGAAGCAACTGATAAACATTTATTGAAAAATCTGCTGTATCTTTTTAGGCATGTACTGTATAGGTTTCTTCTATTTTGGTCAGATAACTTGCCCAAGGTCACATTAGACAGCAAGACTGATATTCAGCCCATATTCTTCTCATAGGATGTTTGTAAATGTTTTTACAGTGTAGCTAGTAAAAAGCCTTTGTGACATTGTTGAGATATGTACTTTGTTGAGTAGACAACTTTGGGCAGTTTCTTAAATTTCTTTCCCCAGCAACCGTTAATTTACTTTCTGTTTCTATAGAGTTGCCTTTTCTGGATACACAGAAATGAGATGCGGTCATTTGTGACTGACTTCTTTTTTCTTTGAAGTTTCAGCATGTCAGTACTTGCCTCCTTTTTATTGTTGAATACTTCTTTGTATGGATATTCCATTTTTTTTTTTCATTTATCCATCATTTGATGGACATTTGTGTTTTTTCCATTTTTTTGTCTGTTAGGAATACTGCTTTTAAAACATTTGTGTTCAGTTTTTAAAAAAAATTTTTAAACTTATTTAGAAAGAGAGCAAGCGAGCAAACAGGGGAGGGGCAAAGAGAGAGAAACCAAAACAGGCTCCACGCAGTTAGCACAGAGCCCAACATGGGGCTTGAACCCACAAACTGTGAGATAATGACCTGAGCCGAAAGCAAGAGTCAGACACTCACTTGACTGAGCCACTCAGGTGCCCCATGTGTACAAGTTTTTTAATGCTTTTGTATTCTGTTGCATAAACACCTAGGAATTGAATTGTTGGGTTATAGAGTTAACTGTGGCCCACATTTTGAGGAACTGCCAGACTGTTTTCCAAAGTGGCTATACCATTTTATACTCCTAGCAGCAGTATATGACGGGAAGCCAGGTGTTCGGTATCATGGCCACCACTTGTTACCGTCTCTTTTATTATAGTCATCCTAGTGAGTGTGATGAAGCAGTATATCATTGTGGGTTTGATTTGTATTTCCCTAAGATGTTCAGTATATTTTCATGTGCTTCTTAGCCATTGGTGTATCTTTGAAAATATGTCTATGCAAATCCTTTGTCCATTTTCTAATCAGGTTGTCTGTTGTTTTGTAAGTTCTTTATATGTCTAGACACAAGTCCTTTACTAGATATATGATCTGCATATTTTTAATTTTGTGGCTTTTACTTTCTTGATGGTGTCTACTAAAATAGAGAAGCTTTTAATCTTGACGAGGTCCAATTTAGCAGTCTTCTATTGCTTGTACTTTTGGTATTTTATCTAAGAAACCATTACCTAACCCAGTTATCATGAAAATTACTTCTGTGTTTTCTTCTAAGGAATTTTACAGCTTTTGCATTTTTTTTTTAATGTATTTACTTTGAGAGAGACAGAGACAGTGTGAGTGGGGGAGGGGCAAAGAAGGGAGAGATCAAATCCCAAGCAGCCTCAGCACTACCAGCACAGAGCCCGATATGGGGCTCGAAACCAAGAGCCAGATGCTTAACCTACTGAGCCACGCAGGCACCCCTATAGCTTTTGCTCTTAAATTTAAGGCAGTGATCCACTCTGTGTTAACTTTCGCAATTGATGTGAGGTTTGGGTTCCAAATTCATTTTTTTGTATGTGAACAATCCAGTTGTTCCAATATTTGTTGGAAAGATATTCTTTCCCCTAGTGAATTTTGTTGGCTCTTTTCTCCATAAAGGTAAGGGTTTATTCCCAGGCTCTCATATCTATTCCATTGATCTGTAGGTCTGTCTTTATGCCATTACCACCGTGTCTTGATTACTGTAGCTCAACTGATTCTTACCCCGTTACTTCAATTTTTACCTTTTGGGTCTTACAATTCCCCACTTTCACCCCAGCCTGATGGCATTTAAATATAATCACAAATGCTATACCTTCATCTGAGCCTGCATGAATATAAAAACCAGGAGTTAGAATATAAATGCTACAGATTTCCATTTTATTTTGGTCATCACACTGTACACTTATTAGGGGCAAGAGTATTTTTAGATTCACTGATTTATTAACATTTTATGTTAACTAATGATTGTTTCTGAAATTCTATTTTCTAATTACAGGATAATGGTCATCCTAATGTACCACCAGATGGTCTGTCTTTGAAATCTGTGTCCAGTATAAACATTGATCAGCTTAGAATGAGAAATGAAGAACGGATGCGAAGACTGAATGAATTTCAGAATAAACCGATTAATACAGGTAAATGGCCAAGCTTAATAGACTGTATACATAGCACATTCTGTAAGAACTGAAACCTGTTTCCGTGGGAGTTTTCACTGATGGCTGGGGTCAGGGGATAGAGGAAGGAATTCTGAAATCTCTTTGAATTGTAAGGACTAGAACCACAGATACCATCCAGGAAAACCTCGACTTAGGATCAATTTTGCATCAGATTCTTTCTACCAGAGAGGGTACTTTTTTTTTAGTGGATTCTAAACAGATGAAGTTTTTACTAAATGTATCTAGGCTTTGCTTTCACCAGGGAAAATGTATTAGTTTCATTATCTCACCTCCCTTATTGAAGTTAGAGATTGTTAGAAATTAACTTCACAATTTTTTTTTTTTTACTTGCCTTTTGATGCCATAGAGCAAAATAGCCTCAGGTTAGTATTTCTTTTTAGAAGCCATTGTTTTCATTAGGAGCTTCACTGTCTCATTGCTTTGGTGATCAGCAAGTTAAAGCGTGTTCACCAAGCACAGGCAGGCAGGATGGTTCCTTAGGCAGCTACTGACCTCCCTGTATTAGTTTTAGCAAATAGCAGAGTGGTCTTTTGGGACAATTCCTGTTAGTCTGTAAACCTACATCCAATAATTTCCTAATAGCAATTTTCCTACCTTTAACACTTTATTAATTTAAAACTACACTCATACAATTGGCAGCAGTCCAGGTGATATAAATTGATGGAGCCATACTTTTCATATCATACCTGAAAAAATGTGGATCAACGGGAAAACAATTCTTTTAATGTGTACCGAGGATTACCTATTCCTCAATTTCTTTTAGAACCAGTAAGGAGAATTAATATTTAATAGGAATATATTTAAATAATTGAGAGAAAATAGAGCATTTGAAGAATCTCTTTCAGAAGGTTTTCAGCTTCTAAACTGTAACATTGTCCTTTCAAACAGGAGCTTTTTGGTGCGATGTGGATTGATTGCTCATTAAATTGCCTGCACATGTCCCTTTGCTGGGCTAATCCTTCACAGACCGGGAGATGTAATTTAAAAAGATTTTGACATCACAGAGTAGGAAGACAGATTTTCCTATTATATCTAGTAAGTAAAAATACAGATAAAGAAGTTGAACACATTTAATTAAAGAATGAACTCTAAATTAGGGACTTGCTAATGGAGAAGACCCCAACCTCCTAGATTAGGTGCAGGAATGTAAATAATTTCATCCCCTGTCTGGTGCTTTCCTTAAAATGACTTTATTTCTTTATAGCATTGTTAAAAGGTTCGGAGTTATTTTTAAAGCTTTGTAAGGTTGCTTACACTTCTACCAACACCTTACCTGTCTGGCGCCATCTACTTTGCTATCTTTGGAATTCCTGTGGGTGATGGTACCATGGAGTCAGTCAACTTATTCACTTGGCCGTTTTTTCTTTTTTTCCCTGACCTCTAAAATGAAGCATCTGGGGGCGCCTGGGTGGCTCAGTCGGTTAAGCGGCCGACTTCGGCTCAGGTCATGATCTCACAGTTCCTGAGTTCGAGCCCCACGTTGGGCTCTGTGCTGACAGCTCAGAGCCTGGAGCCTGTTTCAGATTCTCTGTCTCCCTCTCTCTGATCCTCCCCTGTTCATGCTCTGTCTCTCCCTGTCTCAAAAACAAAACGTTAAAATGAAGCATCTGGACAGGACAGTACACTGTAGAACACCATAATATGGAGAAATGCGGGGCTGGAACGGGTTAGATGACAAGAGATCTGTGTTCATGTCACCTCCTTGCCACCATTGTTACCTGAGTCATGTCCCTCTTGCCTCCTGTAGACGATGAAAGTTCACTGGTTGACCCTGATGACCTGCTGAAGCACATGGGAGACGATGGATCAAACTCTGTAGCGACTGAGCCCTGGCTCCGCCCAGGCACCTCAGAAACACTGAAAGGATTCATGGCAGAGCAACTGAACCAGGAGCAGCAGCAGGTTCCTGGAAAACTAGGCATTTTCAATTGGCAGGGCCTGTCTACTGCCCACGGTTAAATAAATCTGTATTGGGATCCAGCAGTGCCTTTTAAGGTGAAAGGAATGTTAAATCTGAACCTTTGGTAATATGTGTGCTACTTTTGGTCACTACCTGAACGTTACTTACACAAGTTCCATCTGTATATAAGGTGTATTTTTCCCATGATGATGTATATGATGTACATAAAAGGCCATGATTAATTTATATAATGTAGAATTAAATAGAATTATTTTTGCACAATTTTGCCATACATTAGGTGGTAATGAACTCTTGGAATCAACTACCATATGTGCATTATTAAATTCTCGTAAGATAAGGTGAATAAAA
Source organism: Panthera uncia (assembly GCF_023721935.1). Classification (NCBI taxonomy): domain Eukaryota; kingdom Metazoa; phylum Chordata; class Mammalia; order Carnivora; family Felidae; genus Panthera; species Panthera uncia. Next base: position 64,939,051 of record NC_064812.1, on the reverse strand, counting down.
CAAGTGTCTTAACAGTACTGCAAACCCTGAATACTCTTGTTTGTACATTTGCCATTGTTCTCGCGATTCAAAATGATTCGCTTAATAAATACATTGGTTGTAATTGTGACTTTCAGTTGCTAGGTAATGAATCACATGTGCTAGCTACTTCCATGTTATGTATAGCTCCTGATTCAGTACAAATGATGGGAATCATAACTGATTTCATTCCCACGAGCCATACACTATCACATCTTTCTGCCTTTATTTTTCTATGAATGAAGGCATTATATTTACTAATATGACTTTACTACTTGATAGAAATAAATTTTTATTGCCAATGTCAATTTCTTAACTGGAACTGAGGTTCTAAACAAAGTGTTTTAGAAGTTGAAGACAGACAAGAACACCCAGGGGTCGACAGAGACTGGAATCCTTGCTGCACTGCCATGGACCCTTGGATAAGTGAGTCAGTCTGTCTAATCACTCCATTAAATGGTACCTTTGGGAAGTAATTCTTTGGTTTTAGCACCATGACCACTGAGAACACCCCCAGATCCTACTTCTTGCACATTTCCATTGGAACTATTGGACAAGTTTACCTCGTGTGAAATTTTACCATTGTAAATTTTAGCTGCATATAAATCTTAATTTTGTACCCTAATCATTGTTTACTTCACTGTGAAGATTTTTCCTCTCCTATCTTCATTTCAAAGTACCACGAAAGCCTCTTGTCTCCTCTAAGGAGAGTCCTGGTACCATAAAATAAACCACCGGTTCCCAGCTCTAGCATCCAGCTGGGCTTAAAGAGGGCTGTGTCTTGGGGGCACTTTTATAAATGCATTGTTCAAAAACTCATTATCTAGAAGTATAAACAGTTATCCCCCCCCCCCTTTTTTTAATGCCGTTGTACCACACAACTCAAAACGGACTCCTAGGACACACAATGTCCCCTGGCAAATTGCCCCAAAGGGGACTTCAGCTCTTTTAGCAGATAGTATAGCCTTATTTCAGGTTATTACTACACAAAATGTTAACGGTTGAGAAGGCAGGATCCCAATGCCAAAAGCTGGAACGAAAATGTCAGAATTAACACTGAATTTGTAGTTCCAGCCAAGAATATTCCTAAATTCAGCTTTTAACAAAGAAAAAAAAAAAAAAATCAATGAAACATGGGGCTGTGGATTACACAGGGTTTGATTGCACTGATGAAATAATCCAAAAACTTTATTGACCTATAACCTGATTAGAATATGCCAGATGAGAATCAATATTGTACAGAAAGTTGTACAGAATTTTTTACATAGAAAACTTTACATCTGTACCATATACATTTTATCCATCTGAAAAAATTTTCTACATCCACTGTTAATACGGAATGCTTGACAATCTTGTCTTTTTTTTTAACCATCAGAGCACAATTCACAGTATGAATACATTTCCAGTAAATCTAACTTCCCCAAACCATGCCAGATTTGTTATTTTAACATATTCAACATTAAATTCTGTACATAGAGTAAAATCTACATCAAGCCCCTCCACCCAAAAGAAAAAAGAAAGTGACAGCAACCTAGATCATTTTGCAGTGATTCAAGTTTCAATCCATGAAGGATCAACTCTATTTTAATGGCTCATCTTTTAGAGGCCCTAAGAGAAGTATATTACAGGTAGTTAGGTCAGTAGGAGTATTTTCTACCTTTTTTGTTGTTGTTGATCATGACAAGTGTCAGCCACAACAGCTTCTGGGCATGTCAAACCTTGAAAATGACCCACCCCTCAAAAGGGCAAAACCAAAATCCCCACAAAATAAAAAAGAAAGTTCAACCCAAATGTTTAGTGCATTTGACAAAATATTATAGGTATTTAGCAAATGAATAAGAAAATAAAGAAATTAAAATAAAACAGTGCAGGAAGAACTATATAATGTTTAAAGATTTTTATATTACAGACCTGCATCTCTGTACATTTTTCACAGAAGGATGATTACCAGTATCTCAGATAGCCTGAGTGTGCAAAAATCTTCAGAATAAGAATACCATAGTTGCTAAATATCTTTTACCATGAACAATTTCTTCTTCTCCCCCCAACCCCAATTATAAACATTTTATCCTTCAAAATACAGCTCTCCTGAGTTGTACTTCTTGCAGAAGTTCAAATCTTTACATCTATAGTTCTTTGGGTAAAGTTTTGCTTCCACACCTGCCAAACATATGTGGGGCTCTCCCTGCTGCCAAGGACAGGGAAGGACACATGAACACAAGCGGACACTGTGGAAAGAGGCTTTCTGCTCAACATGAGCCCAACATGACTAACAGAATCCACCAGATTACTAATAGGGACTGGAGCATTGCAAGTTTGAGTTATAGTTCTGAGCATCTTTACCAGTAACCCTCAGACACTGCAATTCGGAGAAACCATTTTTCAGGTAGGAAACCTCAGCTCCTGGGTCCTTTTAAAGAGCGGAGGGATGTAAACGCCAACAGAAAAATACCAAGTTGCCATCATTGCTTGTTTATTCCAAGTTCCTGTTCAGGTGGCTGTGATATCTGAAAAACTACTCCAATTCGCAGAAAAAATCTTCTAAGAACAGCACGAAGTTCAGGAATCAAGTCAAATTGCATAATTTCACATAAGAGAGGGTAGTAGAATGACGCGTGAGCCTTAAACTGGGGGTGGAAGGGGTAAGAATTTCTCAGTTAGTAGTGCTTGCATTCCAAATCACAGAAGCTCAAAATGCCTTTAGAGTCAAACCATTTTGGGGCCTGCACCAATCAGTGAAGACAGAGGAAATACATCTGCATAAAGCAGTGACTATATTGATTATGGAAACTGAAAGAGATACTTCTCTTTAAAAAGAGAAAAGACTTCAAAAGACTTAATACAAACATTATTCACTTAACCTACCCTTATTTTGGAAAACATTTTCTATTATAGTTCCTTGAACTTATGGTAAACTTCTAGTATTTATCATTGTTTTTCCTGGATAATAAGCAAAAGTAAGACCAGCGGGAATCACAGTTGAGTTTTTACAAGCTATGGGTTATTGAAACTACCTTATTTGTTAAAGAAATTTCTAATTTTAGGGAAAATACCTTACTTGTTAAAGAAATTTATAATTTCTACCTAATACTACAATGTAAAATATGTACTCTTCAGGCAAAGATTATACATTCCACAATTACGGTCTTTGCTAGACTTCTTTAATTTCTGAATACAAGTCACCTGCCTGTTCTCTCTCCTGCTCCCCACACCCCATGAGGGACAAAGAAGCAGTGTGACAGACTGTGGCACGAAAGCTTGTAGTGGAATCAGACGGACTACGCTTTGGAGTCCTTCCTGGCCCCGTGGCTGCTCATGCCTTAGGTCACTTCTCTAAGCTTTATCCAGCCTGGGAGTCAGATGGGAATGCATGTGGACCAGAGCATATGACTTGGGATGAACATCTGTATGGCACCAACTGACACTGCACGGCCTCTGTGGGGTCCCATGGCCCAAATCTCAGGCCACCTCACTGCATTTTTAAACCTATTCAGGGATCACAGCAACCCGCTTCCATTTATGTGAGCTAGTTTAGTTTTAAAAGTGAAATACATATTTTTGCCAATCTGACATCTGTATTTATATTTATAGTTATGTATTTTTAATTTATCTTCATTTCTACTTTCAAATTCTCAAAGGAATTTATGGCCCATTCACTAGGGGCTCTGTGTCACAAGGAACCGATAAATATGCCAAAGGAATGGCTGAGGCCTGGGGCCCAGAAATAGCCTTGGGTAGGGGGCAGAGTACAAGCCAGGGGTTGGGCAGAACAGCAGTTTTCAAAATGGGGCCAAAGGAGAGACTTCAAGGGTCAGGATGGAAATTGCACAGTGTGGGGGAGTCAGCGGCTTGTCAAGAGTGTCCTAAAGATTCTGATTCCTTCCTTACTGAATCCGCTACAGAGTCACTAATTAGAGAACAAAGCAGGGTAAGGAGGGAGAAGAATGAAGGGCCAATGAGCATAAGGGCCACGGCGGCCCAGGGCAGAGCAACACTGTGGCCTGGACCTTGCTTGACCTACCTCTGAGCAGTGGGTCTGCTACCCTGTGCCCCTGACTCCCACTTGAGTGTGCTGCTGCTCAGGCTAGAAATGCAGGGCTGGAAAAAAATCTCTCATACTTACCCTATTATCACTTATCTTTAGAACTTTAGTTAGAAACAAAAGCAGTAAGTTAGTCCAGGCTTCCCGGTGACTTTCTGATGTTAGAGTAAGGAAGTAACTTAGGGCTTCACTGCAGACACTGTAACAGAAAAGGCTCATTTTACATGTGCTTATGTACCTGCTGCCATGGATGTTCACAGATCAAGACCAGCGGGGACAAGGTGGATAGGGACTTTACTATTAGGAACTATTTAGATTCTGTCTGCAAACTTTACTAGATTGTCAACATAAATGTGTGCTTTTCCAATTAGGAAGAAAATCAGACATAAGAAGCCACTGTAGTTTATCAGGAAATTCACATTTTACTCAAAGTCTCACTGAATTTCGGAGCCCCTGTGCAGTAGCACCTGCCCAAGCCTGGCGTCAAGAAACTTGGGCTGAAATTTGGGGTGGCTCTTCCCTTTACTCACTGTGAAGGTGTAGATACTCTGGGTCTTAGGAGTCTCATCAGTAAAATGGGCAAATAGGGATTAAGTCATCTCTTAAAATTCTAAAATGTATTTAATTGGTCTCTGAGAACATCTGTTCCCTGTGAACACACAAAAGTATCATGCAGAAGACAGCATTCTTTCTGAATGACATGATTCTCAGCATGAACTTGAAATTTAAGTCGTCATGATGTAAAAAGTGAATGCAAAAAAAGTAACACTAACAAAACTCTAAATATTGAACTGAATGCAGGCAGGCAGGTTTCACTTTCACAAATGATCAGTTTGTGAAAATGGAGTTATGTGGCATGAAAAAGCCTAAAAATGACGAAGTTTTAACTTTTAAGAGAGCACACTTTTTCCTTTGTCCAGCAGCAGCAACAGACATGATTTGCTCATGTCCTCCCCAACTGTGCACAAGTACGTTCATCTAGGAGACTGTATTTAATTTTCACAATCTCTTCCTTACACTCTAATATTTGCATGGCACTGCAGTGGGGCTGGGCTGTGGACTCTGCCCCGAGTGCAAATCTAGCGGTCCTTTCCTACTCTGTGCCATGGAGCCATGTGAATCAAAGACAGAAACTCAACCAAGAGTCTTACTTTAAAAGCCTTTGCTGGACCTCTTCCCAGGCACTAACCCGGCTCTCGTCCATGTACATCCGGAAGAGAATGCGCAGCCCACAGGCCAGGCTGCTCGTCTCCTGCTTCAGAAGGTTAGGTTTGGATTTGCCTTTGAAACCTGCAGAAAAGGGAAGTTTCCAGGATTAACTTGGGAAGGCATCTTACAGAAAGAAAGGCAAAAGAGCCTCATGCGAGGGCACATTTTGTGTCACTCAGCTGTGTCAACTGCTGCTTACAAAGCAAAGCTACCCTAAGCCACAGCAGCCTGAGCCCAGGATCTCAGCACCCCTGAGGTGGCCCACAGGGACAGGAGTGCACAGAGAAGGCACACCCCAAGACTGTGAAGGCGGCCAGCTTGGGCTGGAGACTCGGCAAGAAGGCGATCTCTATGTTTAAAATTTCCTCCTCTTTCAAGCTGGGGCCAGGAAATACAAAGCAACGTTTGGGCTGGGAAAGTGGAACTCTTCAAATGAAACTGCCCTGATGAGCTCCAGATAGCCTGCGCCAGGGCTCCTGGATGAACAGGGCAGACCACTCAGCATGGAGATGGTTTTCCAAGGTCGTCAGCAGTTGCAAAGTGCCCACTGCGTATGGACACACGGAGCCTGGTGGCTTTAGCAGGAGAATTCCCAGTTGAAAGGTAGAAACAACTTCGGTTGAACTACTCTTTCCAGAAGTCAGGTTGAAGAGGGAAGACGATGAACAAAGCCATGAGCTTAATTAGGAATTAAACAATCATTTTAGATTAAGTAAATATGCAAATGTAAAGTACCCAACACTATTTCACAGAGTTTGATGTTCAGTAAATATTGTTTTGCTGCATATTCTGCCTCTCACTCTTCCAGCACTGTTTTGTACATAATAGGTACCAAGGAACTATTTCTTAAATAAAAAATTGAATGTCAATATAATTATTATAAAGTTGTTTCATTTAAAAAAATTTTTTTTAACATTTTTATTTATTTTTGAGACAGGGAGAGACAGAGCATGAACAGGGGAGGGTCGGAGGGAGGGAAACACAGAATCTGAAACAGACTCCAGGCTCTGAGCTGTCAGCACAGAGCCCGACGCGGGGCTCGAACTCACGGACTGCGAGATCATGACCTGAGCCGAAGTTGGCCGCTTAACCAAGTGAGCCACCCAGGCGCCCCAAACGTTGCTTCATTTAAAGATTCCAACTTGTCCAAAAGTAAATTTGCCCACCACCGCCCCCCCACCCCAAAACATTCACTTCCATTCTGAGGTGTGGCCACTGCCAGGTAAGTATGGAGAAGTCACTGGAATACAGATGCAAGATCTCATGTTTAGGACTGTCATATGCTTTTTTTCATAAAACAGCAGCTTTTAGTATGCTGACAGTATCAACAGGAAGGCCCACGCTGGGTGAACAAGATGAAAAAATGGCCAAATCAAAGAACAAGTTGATTAAACAAGGGGGAAACAAATCTCCCCCAGCAGTTAGCTGGCTTAGTGTAGATCAGACAAAGGCCTGGCTATCGATTCTGGCAATCGGACTGCCTTCCGATTACTACTGTTAAGGTAAAAAGTTCACACAGTGAAAGCCATAGACCTGAAGCATACAAACCATGAATTCTGATCCATGTATACAGCCCCAGTGCACAAGCATTAATGGTGAACATTAAAGTGTGACACCTGCCCAGCTTACCTGCTTTCCATAAAGCAGTCCTCTGTTCGTTGTTGGAATTAAATGCTTTTGCAAATCTATGTGACTCTAATAAGCAGTCCAGTAGCTTAAAAAGTTGTTGTGATGTTAAAAAGCGGTACATTCCTTGGTCTTGAGTATCAACTCGAACATCAAAGTCCACGGCATCTCTCTTTGGAAAAACAAAGCACCACAGCACGCGCACACACACAGAGTCACAAATTTTAGTAAATTTAGAACTCCGTGCTCCCCCAAAGATCAGCTTTACGAGCAAGCCACAGAACTTAATCTTTTCTAGCTCAATAGAAAATAGGAAAATGTCCATCTTTTGTTATTACATTTCCTGAGCCTTTATATTCCATGCATCCTAGTCACCAGGCACCACCTCCTATCTTCCCAATTCCCTTCCTAATTCCTAACTCCAGGAACTCCACCCCTACCAGAGCCTACAGCCCTCACTGTTCCTCACCCCCATCAGGTCCTCACTTCTCTACTTCACCAGTTTGGATTCTAGGAACTGCAGTTATAATTGCTCTCTTGCATAATCCCTCACTCTTTTTAGATTAATTGGCTGGCAAAACTGCCTACTCCACGTCTATACCCACACAACAAACATAACGGGAGAAAACAGACTGATTTTAAATCCAGTGGGCTCTGGGTGGTGCCCAAGCAATCCTGCACTGCCTGAGTCCACTCTCTAGATGATTAACTCATGTTTTCACTTCTCTCCTCAAGTATCTAATATTCTCCTCCCACTTCATTTGGTAGAGGATTTTTCTTCTCTCAATGAGAAACCAGAAGCTATCAGAAGAGACCTCCCGCAAACTCCCACTGGCAAACAGACCAACCTTCCTGTGTTAAGAGCTACACACTTTGCTTGCTTTCCTGTCACAAAGCACCAACTGCCTGTGCTTCTAACCCCCCGGGGACTGGCCCTAGATGCCACCCCCATTCACTCAAAAAGACAGCAACTGTCCCTCTTTCTGTGTTTCTCTCTTTCCTGAAGAATTCTCATCAGTGAAAATGCTGCAATATTGCCAATCTTAAAGACACAAACAAAGCAAACCCTTTTCCTGACCCTTTCATCTTCCTCCAGCAATTATCCTATTTCTCTGTACCCCTTTACAACAATATTCGACACAATTATCAAATATTTGCTGTCTGCAATTCCTCTCGTCTCTGGTACCCATTTCAATAATGCTTTTGTCCTCAACATTACAATTAAGCACAATGTCAAGGTCACTGAAGTCCACCAAATTGCTCGAAGGCAACTCTCAGATGAAACATTACTTTAAAAAAAAAAGAAAAAAAAATATTACTTGACCCACTGAGCATCTGACAGAGATGATCACATCCTTCTTAAAACATCTTTTTCATTTGGCTTCCAGGACACCACTGTCTCCTGCTCTCTCTCCTTTGCCTCATGGATTCTTATTCTCAGGCTCTTTACCAGCTGCCTTATCACCAGGAGCTCTGACCATGGAAGCCCCTGGGCTCAATACCCAACTGTCCTCTCAGCCCCACCCACACTTATTGCCTGGAGGATATCGTTTAGTCCCAAAGTTTAAAATGACATTTATGTGATGAAGAGCCCCCAAATCAAGTCTCTAGCTTGACCTCTGCTCTGAGGCCCAGACTGTGAAAGCCAACTTCCTATTCAACATAAAAGCAGCTGTCCTCACACCCCCATACCTGGGCTGCAGCTAGGTTTTCAGCATCTTCCTTCTTACTTGTGGCTGGGAAGAACACAATGTTGTCGATAGTCTGGATGAGTTCCAGCTGCACAACACATTTAATCAACAGGGCGGCAAACAATTTTTGTTCTGGAAATTCTGTGAGGAAACCCACCCCAATGCACATGCAAACAAAAATTATTTTGAATCCTTTATAATTTCTATGACATTACAATGCTTAAGGAAACATTCATATGAATGAAGGTTACTTGCACACATCACACTGAGTACATACTGCCTTTGCACATAAGCACCACTCAGTCTCATCAATTTTTAGAAAAGCTTCAGGAAAGTAATTTTTTAAATAAAAATATTCTCCATGACTTAGAACAGTAAATAATGTCCAAAAAGGTCCCACTGCAACTTTAAGAAGATTTAAGTTATTCTTTAATAAAATGCAACAAATGCATTAAAAGCTTAATTAAAAAAAAAAAAAAGCTAATAGCATTTACTGGAACTCAAGTTTGGCCTTTGAATATAGGTAATATAAAGCCTATACCAAAAGAAAACAACAGGAACCAGATCTGCGGGAAAGGAAGGAGAGACAGCCACAAATTCTGATAAGTGGGACAATACTGCAGGTTAACCAGAGCACGTTTTATTTGGATCCAGGTTAGAAGTTGTAGCCAAAATGACCTTATATTTTCAAATGGATCCGTAAGCAAAGAAGTCTATAAAAAGTTATGCCAAGTGCATGATCACAAAATGCTCTCCACAGGTGAAATGAAACATAACTACATTCCTCTAGCCGGATGAATTTGCTCAACAAGACACAAGACTGTTTCTGACAATCCACAGCCCATAAGGTCATGTTCATAGAAGAATTTCCCATTTCACTGACCATCCCAGTTAAGCAAATGCAAAAGCACAAGGTTAGGAAAAAGGACTCAACTACTGAGATACTCCAAGAGCTTGGCAACACTGACACGTGGCTGCAATGATGGCCCCAGGCCATACCTCAATCCTGGGATGTCCAGAGCAGCTCTTCCAGTGAGCTTTCCAGGAGGCAGATGACTGCCTAGGGGGAGCAGCCTGGAAATCACTCTCCGGGCAATCACTCAGCATTACAGACTTACAATCCTTCAGTCTCTACTTTTGCTTTTATTACAAATTCCGTTTTGTGGCACCAATTTGTGGAATGCAAACTCATGTTTTAAGGGCTTTAGGGGTAGCAAAACAATTTGCGTAAATTTCTTCTTATTGAGGTCATTAATAAAGACTCCTTTCCGGGTAGTTTTCAGAAATGCTGGAGTACGTAACATTTCTTACTAGATCTCATGTCAAACAAAAAGTAAAACAAAGACACCACAAATCCCACAACTGTCTCCTCTTCAGTATCTTCTTCCTAGTCCTTCACCTCAGTCAGAGCTGACAAGTACCAGTCAGTCATTCACCTCCTTCATTCAAGTCCTAAACTCCGTCCCTAGAGCAGGAGACTCCTGGCAGCACAGGTGGAACTCTCAATGAGACTTGGGAGTTAGGCTGATGTCTGACGAGATGTGTTCTCATCGGTTCCAGCATCAGCCACTCAAGGGGAGAAAGAGCTGTCAGCAGGGTGAACGGACAGAATCGCTGACGAGACTCTACTCTGACTGAGTGGGTAAGGCTGGGCCTCTCCAGGATCTGTAGTCCTGGGAGGAGTCCAGATCTCCTGGCCCAGGATCTGTAGTCCTGGGAGGCTACCGATCTTAACTTTAGACTCACTAGCAATGACCAGCAGCATGTTTGGACAGATTTTATAACGAGGGCTGACACTGCCAGGGTTATAGTAGGTGACCATTTCACTGGTTCACCAAAGCTAAACAAGATTCACTATGTGGGACAGCAGGCGCTGAGCTGAGACTAGATGGGGTGGTGGTGGTGTTTTCTTAACGTGTACAGAAAGAACGTGTACAGGAAGAACGAGATAGCTGCCCCTCGGACAGGGCGAAATACTCAGGTGTGTGCTGTGATTCTTTCCCCTGAGCAGGAGACAGCAGACGGTCTCTCTTCCACTAAGTTGAAAGGGCTCATGGGGACATGGTGGCCATTTGTTCTTCCTCTAGCTCCACCTATTCTGAATCAACAATTCCATGGCAAACTTTTCCTAAAGAACTTAAAGGAGACAGAGGGCAGGACATCTGATAGTAGGAAACAAGCCTGGGCCCTCGGCTCTGGGTATGGGGAGCAGCACGCAGCTCCAGTTAAAGGTGTTTCCCTAGATTAGCCATGTGAAAACTTTCTAATGTGTGATGACCACATCCTTACTTTGCAAGGCTAAAGTATATTTAAATTCAGTCTTGGGGCTGAGAGAGAGAAGAGCCACTCACTATTCTGTCCTTATGGCATGTTCCAGTGCAAAGTTGTCGTGGATTCCTGCACGAGATATGCTGTTCTCCAGAGAACAGGAATAAAAAATGAAAATCAGCCACTCACCACTACCCATCTCCCTCTCCCCTTTAAGAAGTTAGCAAAACACCGTGACTGAAGCCAGAAGCTCTGTCTTCTCTCAAGAACAAGTATAAGAACCTAGGATTCATAAAAAAAATTCCCTGAAAAAAAAAATTCACTCAAAATGGATCAACAACCTAAATGTAAGGGCTAAAAGTACAAAACTCTTAAAACATTGGGGAAAACCTTCATGACCTTAGTTCTGGCAAGTGATTCTTAGCCATGACACCAAAAGCATGAGCAACAAAAAACAGGTAAATTGGACTTCATCCGAGTTAAAAACTTTGTGCATCAGATGTTATTAAAGAAATGATAAGAACTATACAACACGAGAAAATAAATATCTGCAAATCATATATGTGATACAGGTATAGTATCCAGAGTGTGTAACAAACTTACAATTCAACTACAACAAGACAACCCAATTTAAAAAAGAGCAAAGGACATAAATATTTCTCCACAGAAAACAAACAAATGGCAATAAGCACATGAAAAGATGCTTAACACCACTAATCATCAGGGAAATGCACATCAAATCTACGATGGGGTACCACTTCACACCCACTAGGATGGTCATTTAAAAAAAAAGAAGTGATGGTGAGGATGTGGATACATTGGAATTGCTAGTTGGAATGCCACTGTGGAACATGTTTTAGTGGTTCCCTACAAAGTTAAACATAGAACTATCCTATAATATGACCCCAAAATTCCACTCCTGTGTGTACAGCCAACATAATTAAAAACAGGTACTCAAGTTATACTGTACACAGACATTCACAACAGCATGATGATAACCAAAAGATAGAACAAACCCAAACGGCCATCAGCAAATGACTGGATAAACAAAATGTGATACATATCCAAACAAATGACAACTGGTCATAAAGAAGTATCAGTCACTGACCAATTTCACAGTGTGGGTGGACCTTAAAAACATTATGCTAAATAAAGGCCAGACATAAAAGGTCATATACTGCATGATTCCGTTTATATGAAGTATAGCAAATCTATAGACCAAGAAAGCAGATTAGTGGTTGCTAGGGACAGGGGAAGGGGAGAGTAAGAAGGAATAGCATTAATGGGTGGGGAGTTTTCTTTTAGGGTGATAGAAACATTTTGGAACTAGACAGAGGTGGTGATTGCACAACACTGTGAATGTACTGAACTGTTCACTTTAAAATGATTACTTTTCTTATGTGAATTTCACCTCATTTTATAGAAGCAACTATAGCTGTCTTGTTTTCCTCTAGGAACGGGGTAGTTTTTCCTTGGTATTATAATTTCCTTATATAAACAAAGCTGGATCAATTTTTCAAAAAATAGAAAGGGTTGCCCTTCTTTGTGACAAGTACTAAGAAGGTGAGCACAAGACATCGTGTGGGGCAGTCGAGTGGAAAGAAGGTCGGCTTCTCAGGAAGCTGGGTGCCCCTGCTCGGAAGGCACTATAGAGAAAGGCCCATCAGGCCCTACTTTTGCAGAAAGAATATGAGGCTGACATGCAGAAGAGAACAGGGAGAAGAGAGTCAGGTGCTCAACACAAACATTAAGCACTTGTGGAAAAAGCTGGTACTGCAGGTGTTAGCGAAATGTCCAACTTGGAGCAAATGCAGTAACAAAGTGACCACACAACCAATTACAGTATATATTTGTTAATAACAAAAGTAAGAGCAAACATTTCATCCCTTTCCTACATAAAACAAAACACACTATTTTTATTAGGAGAAATAACTCACTTGCTGTATGTTTAATTTTGCTGACTTCTTCGTTCACAGTAGAGACAGAAGCCAATGGTGCTTGCTGTCTATTATCTGCAGATCTTGGTTGAATAGAATCATGAATATCTACAGATTTCTGTGATATTGTATCCTAATAAAATAAAAAATTCCTTGTAAGTACAACAAATCTTAAGGATGAAAACAGTTTCTAGTATGCTGTTTTTGAAAACAATTACATGGGTCACTATGAAAAGGACGTTCTACACAGTGATTACAGACAAAATGGGGAAATTATTTAAAGTTACCTATGCACAGATAAGAGCTGATAGCCTTTAAGAGAAAAAGCTTCCTTTCTGACCCTCGATGGTCTCAGGTCTGGTACCACCCAAAAGCAACAGATAAAAATGCTAAGCTTCATTGTATGGAAAAACCAATCAGGGATATCCAGGACTCTTCATGCAGTCTAAACAGAACATGTATGTGGCAGAGGTGGGATAGGTTTCTGCAAGCTCTGTGTAGGTGGAGCTCAGGAAAGTTTTGTAGGGGTGAGTTTAAGGAAAGATGTTCTGTCATCCAAGGAAATGGCGACCAGAAAGATCAGTGAGAAGGTGACTAGGAGTGTGGTGTCATGAGAGAAGCTCAACATTCAAGTCAACACCAGACTTTGGCTCCAGGATTAGGTATAACCTTGGAAAAGCAATGAACACTTCTGAGCTAGGGTTTTCTGATCTGAAAATGGAGAGGACCTTTCCTAGTAGGTTATTAGGATAATAAATGCAAAGCACTGGCACAGTTATCAGACAATATATGATAGCTGTCAATACTATTCTGGCTTTATTTTGTTACAGCAATACAGCATACCAGAAAGAAGCCAGAATGTGTTTTCCAGAGGAACTGAGAATTCTGACTCAACAGTTTTAGCTGGAAGCGAACTCACCTGGGTTTCTGAAAGGAAGACAGGGGCCTGTGTTCCCAAGGAACAGTGCTAATCAAAATGGTATTTTAACTTAGACTTAAAATATCAGTTTATGATTTTTCATTTGCTGTTCTGTATAAAATGGGGATAATGTACCAAATCGGGTTCAAAAAATTTCTAAAAGGATCACATGTAAAAATATTTTTTAAACAGTGACGTGCTACACAAATCTAAAGCCATATTATTATTGTTATAACTGTTCTTAATTATCTTTGTATTTTTCATAAGCATTTAACAAACAAGAGGCCTTTAATAATAATTACATAGATCCAGAAGACTCATTGGGTAATTTCTTTGACCATGACGGCCTATAATACACTTTTAAGTAAAAAGTTAAATGGAAGTGGGGCGATTGGGTGGTTCAGTCAGTTAAGCATCCAACTTCAGCTCAGGTCATGATCTCACAGATTGTGGGATCGAGCCCTACGGCTCCACGTTGAGAGTGTGCAGCCTGCTTGGGATTCCTGCTCTCCCTCTCTCTCTGCCCCTCCCAAGTTTGTACTCTCTCTTTCTCAAAATAAATAAACATTAAAAGAAAAACTTAAATGGAAGAATGCATATAGCAACACTTCTTAATTTATAAATCCTTTAAGGGAATGTTTATTTAAAATTAACTATTAAAAGCAAATGTCTCAGGGCGCCTGGGTGGCTCAGTTGGTTAAGCGTCCGACTTTGGCTCAGGTCGTGATCTCGCAGTCCGTGGGTTCGAGCCCCGCGTCGGGCTCTGTGCTGACAGCTCAGAGCCTGGAGCCTGTTTCAGATTCTGTGTTTCCCTCTCTCTGACCCTCCCCCATTCATGCTCTGTCTTCCCTCTGTCTCAAAAATAAATAAAGGTTAAAAAAAATTTAAAAAAAATTAAAAAATATATAAGCAAATGTCTCTTTTTAACTTGTATGTTTTTTCTTGAGAGAGAGAGTGAGAGTGAGTGAGCATGTGCACACGGGGAAGAGGGACAGAGGGAGAAAGAATCTTTGCAGGCTCCATGCTGAGCAAGAACCGGGATGCAGGGCATGATCCCACAACCCTGGGATCCTGGCCTGAGCCAAAACTAAGAGTCAGACACTCAACTAACTGAGCCACCCAGGTGCCCCAGTTTGTACATTTTAGTAAGTATATTTTAAGGGGGAGATTAATAAGTTAATAGAATAAAAAAATGTATTATCTTACTGAATATAAGTGAAAGTACTGGTTTTTGAATTTTTTGGGTCACTGGCTCTTTTGAACATTCTCATGATCCCTAAAAAGCTTCTCCCCAGAAAACCAAATGTACACAAAAACTAGGTCACAGTATTAGGAATTTAAAACTTCTCCTTTGTATCAGAGGAATTTTTTTTTTAAGTTTATTTATTTTTGAGACAGAGAGAGACAGAGCATGAACGGGGGAGGGTCACAGAGAGAGGGAGACACAGAATTGGAAGCAGGCTCCAGGCTCTGAGCCATCAGCCCAGAGCCCGACGCGGGGCTCGAACTCACAGACTGCGAGATCGTGACCTGAGCCGAAGTTGGACGCTCAACCGACTGAGCCACCCAGGTGCCCCTCAGAGGAATCTTTTAATGTTAGGCATACTGCATTCTCAGTTTTTCTGATCAACCAATTAAAGACGATTTTTTGGTAATTCTGCATTTTTTAGAACAGCTGTGAACCAGACGTATGCCCACACCTCTCCTTTTAAAAAGGACTCTTTAATGGAAAAGGAGGAACTCTGATGAAAGAAATCTCTATGTATCGAAGTGGAGACATCTCTTAGATATTCCAGACGTGTTAGTCTCCAAATAAAATTTCATTTTTTGAGAAAACTATATGTAAATTTATATACTGTATATATAAATGTATAGAAAAAAGCTGGAAGGATATACACCACAATATTAAACCCTGGAGTTGCAGTGGAAGGGTACAGTATAAAAAGGGCCTTGCATTTTTTTTTTACCCTATTTTCTTCTGTAATTTTTTTTTTTAACAATAACTGGGTATTTTTCTATTTTTAATATTGAAAAAATAGTCCTTCACCAAATCAGTGCTGGATATGCACCTGTGCTGGACTGTCACACGCTCACAGTGCTTGCAAGTTTGCTGAACCGAAGAAGACTGACTGTTGCTCTGGGGAAAAGGTGGAAGATGGCCCTAAATTCTTGAAATCTGGTGGTGCTGCCATCGTTCATATGGTTCCTGGCAAGACTATGCGTGTCGAGAGCATACTCTGGGAGAGGAGACAGACAGCTGCTGTGGGTCACCATCAAAGCAGTGGACAAGAAGGCAGCTGGAGCTGGCAATGGGACCAAGTCTGCCCAGAAAGCTCAGCAGGCTACATGAGCGTTATCCCCAATAACGCCACCCCTATCTTTTTTTTTTTTTTTTAATGTTTATTTTTGAGATACAGAGAGAGACAGAGCGTGAACAGGGGAGGGGCAGAGAGAGAGGGAGACACAGAATCCTAAGCAGGCCCCAGGCTCTCAGCTGTCAGCACAGAGCCCAACGTGGGGCTTGAACCCATGAACTGTAAGATTATGACCTGAGCCGAAGTCAATGCTCAACCAACTGAGCCACCCAGGTGCCCCAATGCCACCCGAGTCTTATTCAGTGGTGGAAGAACGTCTCAGAAATGTTTGTGTCAATTGGCCTTTTAAGTTTAACAGTAAAAGACTGGTTAATGGTAACAATGCATCGTAAAACCTTCAGAATGTTTTGTGGACCATTTGTTGTGTGTGTGTGTGTGTGTGAGTGAGTGAGTGTGTGGCAGTTTTAAGTTATTAGTTTTAAAATCACTACTTTTTAATGGAACAATCAGCTTGGCCAAAAATATGTCACAGAATTTTGAGACCCATTAAAAACAAGTTTAATGAGAAAAACAAAAATAAATACAAAGTAGTCCTTCAGTGCACAGCAAGATATACTCAGCTGAGAATGGCATTAGAAAATACCATAATTTCTTGGCAAACTATAAGTCGTAGAGAGAAGAGAAAGAAAAGGAAAGCAGGGTGCAAGAAGCAGATCTCAGAAGGGGTGGCAGCAGCAGCTCTGGAAGGAGCCACAGAGAGGGTGAGACGGTCCTGAGGGGCCCCGCTGGCTCGCCCCAGGGAGCCCTGCAGCAGCCCAGGCACTGAGCACTCACCTGGCACATGCCGCTCCAACGGCTTTCTGTGCAGTGAATGCCCTGACCTAATTCTCATCACAAGACCACTCTAACACAAGGTCAGGTAACTTGCTGAGGCCACAGAGCCAGTCACTGCACAGTCAGGATTTTATTTTGGGGCTGACTCTAAAGCCCACACTGCAAATTACTATACTATACAGCAGAGGCAGAAAAACCAAAAGGACACAAAGCAAGCAAGGAGTGGGCCAATTTAAGAAAAACAGGAAACAGAGTAAGCTCATTCTGGGCTTAAAACAGGACTTCATAAGTGGAGTCTGTGATGAACAGAGCAGTCCTGCAGATCAGGATCATGGAGCAGCGTGCCCCCAAGGTTCCAGATGTGACAGCTCTCTCGAGACAAACTCACAGTAGTACTTTACTATGAGATCTAAGTTTTAGTCATTGACTATTAGTTGAGAAATTTAAAAGTTATGGGGGACAAATCAACCAATGGACACTAATATGGTCCTGCTGGCGTCCTGGGTTTAAAACTGAATAAGCCCGTGGGCGCCTGGTTGGTTCAGTTGGTTGAGCAGCCAACTTTGGCTCAGGTCATGATCTCCTGGTTCACGAGTTCAAGCCCTGTGTTGAGCTCTATGCTGACAGCTCAGAACCTGGAGCCTGCTTCAGATTCTGCCCCTCCCCCATCTGTGCTCTATTTCTCAAAAATAAATACAAAAACATTAAAAAAAAAAAACCAAAACACCTGAATAAGGCCAGATTAGAGAATAGCACTGTTTCAATGGTAATTTCCTAATTTTGTTAACTGCACTGTGGTTATGTAAGATTTTTTTTTCTTCTTCCAAAGGAAAAACAGAGTAAGGAACTTAGGGATAAAAGGACATCTTATTTTCAAAGAACTCAGAAAGTCTTGGGGGCGGGGTTGATGAGTGAGAGAAAAAGGAAGGAGGCAGGGAGGGAGGGAGGAAATGATAAAGCAAATACAGTGAAATGATAACATCTGGAGAAACTTGGGTGTCATGTTAGTTTTATGTGTCAACTGTCTAGTGTCTAGTATCCAGTGATTAATACAAGTATTGCTGTAAAGGTACTGTGTGAATGTGGTGAACATCTACAGCCAGTTGACTTAAGTAAAGGAGATGATCCTCAATGTGGCAGAGCCTCACGTGATCAGCTGAAAGGCCGTCAGGTTTCCCTGAAGCAGCAGCTCCTGCCCAGGGCTTTCCAGTCTGCCCTACAGATTTCAAATTATTGGCCCTAATAATTGCATAGCCAATCCTGTGAAATTTAAATTAAAAAAATATAGATATGTATGTGCATATATCATACACAAATATATATGTACAGACAGAAACAGAGATATTTCCTGCTGGTTCCACTTCACTGGTACAACACTGATGGATACAGATTTTGGTACCATGAAGTGGGGGTGGAAGTGATTTTGGAACTGGGTAATGGCAGAAGCTAGAAGAGTTTTGAGGCATATGACAGAAAAAGCCTACATTGCCTCAAAGAGACTGTTAGTAGCAATATGGACATTAAATGCAATTCTGGTGAGGATGGAGAACGAGGTAAAATGCATGTCAGAGAAATCTTCTGTCATCCTAAAGAATACATATAATGGTCATGAATAGAATGCTGACAGAGATATGAATGTTAAAAGTTCTTCTAATAAGATCTCAGAAGGAAACTGGGACTATGTTACTGGATAATGGAAGAAAGGCAACAGTAAAATCTTAGTGTGTGAGCATAACTCCATCCGGAAACATGCTTATAATCCAAAGCACTCGGGGCGCCTGGGTGGCTCAGTCGGTTAAGCGGCCGACTTCGGCTCAGGTCATGATCTTGCGGTCTATGAGTTTGAGCCCCGCGTCGGGCTCTGTGCTGAAAGCTGGGAGCCTGGAGCCTGTTTCGGATTCTGTGTCTCCCTCTCTCTGACCCTCCCCTGTTCATGCTCTGTCTCTCCCTGTCTCAAAAATAAATAAACGTTAAAAAAAAAAATTAAAACAACAACAACAACAACAACAACAACAACAACAAAGCACTCGTGTATCAAAGGTGAGTTTCAAGAACCACTGGCTCAGTTGTGATCATGTGATATATGGTGTCATGTACTACTCATTTATCAAGTTAAAATTTATTAGAAATGTCTGCCTGTCTTGTGGACAGTCACAGAACAAGTTACTTGCAATCCAAGGTTTTCTGCATGTGTTATAAACTGGCAGAAAACTTAGCTAAATTGTGTTGTACTACTGGGTGGAAAGTAGAACTTGTAAGTGATGAACTTGCATATTTAGCTAAGGATATTTTCAAGCAAAAGGTTGAAGATACGGCCTGGTTTCTCCTTGGTGTTTACAGAAAAATGAGAGGATACACAGATACATTGAGGAAGAAATTACTAACTAAAAAGGAACTAGCACTTGATAATTTGATAGGATCTTGGCCTATCCAGACCGCAAAGGATGCTAAAAGTGGAAAACTCATTGTTATGAAAGCATTTCTTTGGATAGCAAGACAACTTTTTGTTGAAAGACATTAGGTATGTGGATTCAATGGATCCAATCAAACATCTCAGCAGAAGCCAAGGAGAGAGAGGAAGTTATCTACAAAGGATCCATGAATAAACCTCTTGACACACTCAAGAGACCCACAGGGATTTTAAGAATGATTTACTGGTAGAAACACAGCCAGCCTAGACTGAGAAGGACAGACTTGGGACAAAATGAAGGAAGGTTATCAGCCTTCTGGGATTCTACAGGCAGGAAATGGGCTGATGGAGCTGCACGGCTGCAAACATGTGCTAACCTGTAAGAAGTAATGATTTAGAGAGCAGACCTGCAGGATCATAGGGAGGAGCCATGGGCCCAGAGGGCAGAGCATCAAGACACAGAGAATTATCCTCAGGCCTTGAAACTTAATGGAATTTACCCTGTTGGGTTTTCAACTTGCTTATTAGGGCCAGCTACCCTTTTATTCCTGCCGATTTCTCCCTTTTGGGATGACAACGTTTATCCTATGCTTGTCCCACCACCTGTAATTTGTTTACAGGTCCACAGATGGGGAGGGATGATGCCCCAGAAGAGACCACATACCTAATCTAGATGGCTGTGATGATGAGATTTGGGACTTTTGATATGATGTTTAGAACAGATTTTGGACTTACTGATGCCATAATGAGTTGAAACTTTGGGGAATATTGGGAGGGGGTGAACATACTTGGCCTGAAAGATGAACATTAGTTTCTGGGTGCCAGAGTGCAAACTGCAATAGGTTGAACAAACAGTGGCTCTAAAAAGGTACATCTAAGTTGTTACCTCTGGTACTTATGAAGGTTACTTAGAAACAGGGTCTTAAAAGACGGAATTAAGTTAAAGAGTTTGACATGAGACGGCTTATATCTTATCTTACAGACATAAGAAGGCTAGTGTCCTTACAAGAGAAAAACGCAGACAGGATACATACAGATTTGACATCATACAGCCA
Organism: Panthera uncia; assembly: GCF_023721935.1. Lineage (NCBI taxonomy): Eukaryota > Metazoa > Chordata > Mammalia > Carnivora > Felidae > Panthera > Panthera uncia. The sequence continues at coordinate 64,918,727 of NC_064812.1, read as the reverse complement.
TCTGAAGATGGGGGCAGAGACTGGAGTGATGTGTGTACAAGTCAATGCATGCTAAGGGTTGACAACAGCCACCAGAAGCTGGAAAAGGCAAAGGATTCTCCCTTAAAGCCTCTGGAGGGAACGTGGCCTTACTGATGCCTTAATTTGGGGCCTTTGGCCTCCTGAACTGTGAGACAACAAATTTCTGTTGCTTTAAGCCACCAAGGTTGTGGTAATTTCTTGTGGCAGACCTAGGAAACAAATATATTGGGTGAATCATATATTAGAATTCTTTGTACTGTTTTTTATAATATTTCTTTTAGGTCACACTGTATCCAAATTAAAAGCTTAAAATAAATACCCAATAATGTCTTTAACTTGGCATGGAAATCCTTTTACATAACCTCATACCTGCCTCTTAAAACTCTGGACATTATATTACTCTATGTCTCAGACCACCTGTATTATAAAATAATTTAAAATACCTCCTTCATGGCACTTACAGAAATAAATTTTAGCCACCTGGGAAATTCACCACCATGAAATTTAACCTAAGAATTCTCTGCACAGTACATTTATGCCATCTTTTTATTTTTATTTTTTTTAATTAAAAGAAAAAGTTTTTTTAATATTTATTTTAGAGAGAGAGCATACGAGAGAGGGAGGACCAGAGAGAGAGGGAGACAAAGAATCCAAAGCAGGCTCTAGGCTCTGAGCTGTCAGCATAGAGCCCAACGCAGGGCTCGAACCCACAAACTGTGAGATCATGACCTGAGCCAAAGTCAATGCTTAACTGACTGAGTCACCCACGTGCCCCTATGCTATACCTGGACTCATATAAAAGAATTTGGCCCATCAGAAAATTACTTCTCAAAAACAATTTTAAATATGCCTTATTTATGAAAACTTACCAGCTGCTTTTCACTCACAGGAGACAGAGGTGGGGGAGCAGTTTCTCCAGAAGAGGGACGCCAGGTCAAGAGCCTTTAAAATACCAAAATCACACCAGTCATTGAAAGTGTGAAACAGGACACATCAAACATGTTTTCAAACAGGCAGAAAAAAGTCACAAAAATATGCCAAAAACAATATAATCCTTCTTTGATTACTGCTAAAAACAATTTACTAAAAAAAAAAATCTAGTGAAAAGTTTAAAATATGTACCTCCAGGAAACAATTAACTAGCATAATTAAAAGGGTACTCTGGTCATCATTTAAAAAAAACAAACCCAAAAACTACTTCTGAAAAGTTTCAAAAACTTTATAGTAAGTATTAATGCCATTATATATTCTCTATAAACTGAGACTGAGAAAAGTTTGAGACTTTTAAGAAATTCATAGAACTCTTTAGATTCTATTCTTTTAAAGTTTATTTATTTGAAAGACAGAGAGCAAGCACGTGCATACTCGAGAGCAAGTGGGGGAGGGGCACAGAGAGAGAAAGAGAATCCCCAGCAGGCTCCATGTTGTCAGCACAGAGGCTGGCGCAGTACTCAAACTCATGAATTGTGAGATCATGACCTGAGCCAAGAACAAGAGTTGGACCCTTAACTGACTGCGCCACTCAGGCGCCCTGATTCTATTTTTTTTTTTTTTTTAACGTATAACAATAAGTGAAATAAAATTTGGCCCCAAAGGGGAAATGACTTGCCACCCCTGGATTGGGTACTTGGAATAGAAAGATGATTAAGGCCCAAGTTCTTGCTTGTGAGAAGCAGGAGCTCCTGGGAATTGGGTAGATAGGGGCTAGAGACATCATTTCAGTTCCGTATAGAAAGAACTCTGGCACAGTTTCTATGAAGAAATGCTTATTAGATGATCTTTAAGATCACGTACCTTAACTTGAATGTGTAGTTTAATAAACTAAAACAGAAGCAGTTCTTAAAAACAAAAAAAGGAAGTTCAGCCTGACTGGTTTTTGTGAAGACTTCAAAGGGAAAATGGCTAGGCAAGAATTCATACCATCTTTTGACATAAGGGCTACAGATAAACTGACAAAAATGGGTCATCGGTCAGGTAGGTTGCTCCAACAAAATGTGTACCAAAAAAATAAGAAAATCTGACCAACAGTTGTCCTTTCAGTGTATGACCACCTACAGACTGCTTTGCTAGAGGTGTGTCCCTATTGTTTAACTTCTGATGTGCTATTTATTAGGATACTTAGAAGGGGATCATGTCAGCGCAAATATACTTAACTCATGTCAAGAAAAAGTTTATGATGTTTAAAAATGTGAATCATAGTTTTCATGTAAGTTTTATACACATACACATACATATACATGTGCCTACTTAATAAGATGTTTTAAGTACGCTTTAAATCATCTTATTCAGCAGATTTAAAAGTAGTAGATTTGTGCAGGTCAGAGAGCCCCAGAAGCTGAGCTGGTAAGTAAATTCAATTATGTTGTACAAATAATCCAGGTGCTATTTATTAGTCATTTAGTGACACTATGTCTTAGTCTCTCTGCTGATAAAAACTCCTTCACTACAATTCCAAACTAATCCATCAGAAGATGACAATTAACTGTAAAACATATTTGCAAATTAATTTTCCTTAGATTATTAAATCTACAGTAACTGAAATATATGTTGAGTTTTTCACCCCCCAATCCAAAACCACTGCTTGCTTTAATCTGGATAATTAAAACCTTGTACAAGTAGAATCACTTCAATGTGACCAATAACCACATGACCAATCAGACTCAAGGGTCTGGTTTATAAATAATCTAATTCAAGTATTTGTATTTGTTATGGCTTATAGGAGTCTGATTTGCAATAAATGCAAATTCATGGAACACTGAGGTATTTTTAAAAGGATTTCTGTTGTAAGAAATCACTAGTTACTATCAAACTTTTTAGGTCGATCGTTCAATATACAAATATAAAGTTGTAAAAAATCTTCTTACGCATGTGGGATTGTGGTTTTGAAGATATCCAGTGTGCAGTTACAAGTTTTATCCCAGATTTCTAAGGTAAACTTCTCACCATTCAGAATAACAACATTCTCTAAGCAGTTTGTACCAGATCGTGCTAACTGCTCATTGTCTAGAAAAGAAAAGAGCAATTCATTTATGTATTGTCAGGGCCATATTTAACACTTTGTGTCACTATTTGCTATAGACCTACCTTGCTGCACACACCAGTAGAGCTGGGCAAAAATATCATCCAAAAGTACATCACTGAGTACTTCTAAATACTGGGTGAACACATCACAAATTGCATAAAGTGCATGATTACAAGTTGTAGTCATCCATTCAGCTTTCTAGGGGGAAAAGTTGTTAAAAGAAGGTCAGACCATTCATCAACCACCAGAATTCAAGAAAAAAATTTTGCATATTTAAAAGCTAAGTCTGTTCACGTTCCTTTCAGAGCACTCACTTCCCTCTAGAATATTCCATTCACTTCAACTCAGTACAAGATCTATTTTTCTCCACTGTTCCATAACCATCTATATATAAAATACTTTAAATATTTTTTGCATTATTTTTGATTATAAAAAATTACCACTGAATCGTCTTGCTATTATGCATGAATAACAACAGCTGGCCTTGCTCTAGAATATGACAGAATATAAAAGAGAAATAAACAAGAAGAAAATGATAAGAATTTATCCAAATGGGTTTAGCATAAATTTAAAATAAAACTTTTGTGAAGTATGGTTCTTGAAAATACCGTAAATGGTGAATAAGGCCATGCAAAGTAAAGAATTTATTTTTCTCAAGTATATAAAGACTAATCTGGACTGTTATTTTCATATACAGTTTTGTGACAGTGCATATACATCTGTCTACTTAATAAGACTTTTTAAGTAAGAGTCTACCTGTAGATTTAAAAAACACAGATCTAAAGTAAAACTTTGTACAGGTCAGAGAGTCCCCAAAGTTTGCATTTAATATAGCTGTATGAGACAAAATAAGAAAACTTGAGGCTCTCTCTTCCCTACATTTACTGAAATGCATACTATAATTGGTTTGTAGTAAAATACATTGAAATAAAATAAGACATCACTATGTATTCTTTATTCACTTCAGAATAAGAGGTCACTATGAATACTAAAAGAAAACTACTGGTATTTGTAGTTGTGGCAATATTCAAATGAAAAAAAGAAACCAGGGGCATCTGGGTGGCTCAGTTGGTTAAACGTCCGACTTCAGCTCAGGTCATGAACTCCCGTTTTGTTGAGTTTGAGGCCCGTGTCGGGCTATATGCTGACAGCCCAGAGCCTGGAGCCTGCTTCGGATTCTGTGTGTCCCTCTCTCTCTCTCTGCCCCCCGACCCCTGCTCGTACTCTGTCTCTCTCTCAGAAATAAGATTTTTTTAAAAAATGTTTTTTAAAAGAAAAAAGAAACCAGAAGTCACTGAAAACAACCAATTCATTAACTCAGTTCTATCCCCAAGTACTGTTCTTTATTTATAAAGACATACCTTTTATTATAATGAAAAATTCTCTAGTTTTTTTCTTTTCCATGTCCTTAATTTGAAATAGTAAACTGTATTAGGAAAAGTATTAAGAACCTTTTAACTTGACTGTGTTAAATAAAATTTCATTTTCTCTTACCTCTGTCTGCTGTTCTGGTAATTTCATGTTGTCAAAGATTCTGAAAACAATTCTAAATAAATCCTGCCACCAGTGTTTTTCGTAAGTGTGGCCATAAGTTTTCATTATTTCGAACATTACTGTTAAACCCCTAAAATGATAAAACACAAGTAGAAAAACTGGAATACAAAAAAGCATGCTGCATCAGAATCCCCTCTTAAAATAGTTTTCAGAGTTCATAAAGCTAGTGAAAAGTTTAGAAATAGTTTTAAACTAACACGTGATATTCAATTTTAAGAAATTTCAGCTATAGGGGTGCCTGGGTGGCTCAGTTGGTTAGGCGACCGACTTCGGCTCAGGTTATGATCTCACAGTACGTGAGTTCGAGCGCTGCGTCGGGCTCTGTGCTGACAGCTCAGGGCCTGGAGCCTACTTCAGATTCTGTGTCTCCCACTCTCTCTAACTCTCCCCTGCTCATGCTCATGTGTCTCTAACCCTCCCCTGCTCATGTGTCTCTCGGTCTCTCAATAATAAATAAACATTTAAAAAAAAAAAAAAAAAGGAAATTTCAGCTATAAACTAGGTTTCTTTAGGATGCATTTTGTAGGGAAAAACTCCAAAAGCCTTGGCCTTACAATGTTTTATTTCATCTTTCCTTCACTCCCACCCTATCCTTCCCACATTTAAAAGTTGTAAAAGGTAATAAAGATTGCAAAAGATCATCATAAAATGAAGTTCTGGAAAATTTATAGGACTTTTTAGCTAACACTATAATTGTTCATATAGCATCTGTAAACAAAAGGAATTATAAAACTGATTGACTATGACATTCATGTGAGTGGTTTGCTGCCCACCGTATTCTAGGCACAGAGCAATGCCTGTCACCCATGAGGCACACAGTAAGTATCTATTGAATAAACTGCTTAGTATCACATTCACTATCTTTTGTTTAAGTGTTAAAACTAAAACTCAACATTGTCTTCCTGATTCTTTATTATCTTCCTCTAAATAATAATGCCTTCAGGTAACCATTAAAAAGCTTGATCTTTTCTCTATATGTTATCTTCTTCTAACAAAATATAGATATCCCTCCATTTAGAAAAGGCTTATATTTTAAAAAGTCTGATGATAAGCCATTACAAAATTTTCTCTAAAATGTCTGATGATAAGCCATTATAAAATTTTCTCTGAAAGACTCCGTAAGGACTGGTTCACAGTCCAGCTCATTTACTGCTGTGCTACCTCCAGGCCTTGTACAAGTCTGGCACATAACAGGCTCTAAATAAATATTTGTTAAATAAACATGTAAAGTAACATAGTAGTAGTTTGGTCCTACAGTAAGTTCACAGCACTTTATCTGACCCATAAGATATCTAATGTATATAACAAAAAGTAAGGAAACCGTAGTAAACAAATTCCTACAGAAGAAACACCCTCTCTTCTGTGGGAGAAGCCTATCAAAACTCCTTGTTTCCCTACAACAGAACAAGGCTCCTTTTTCCTCCATCTCCTGAGCTTGAAATCCATTTCTTCCCACTCTAAGTAACTGGATGCCAACTCCCACAGCTGGGGTAAGAGGATTCCTGTTTCTTCCAGGCCCCGAAAGCAAACACAAATCCACAGAGGCTTCCAACGATTTTCACTGTTCAAGAAGTCTTTTTGAAAGCAATACTTAAGTTGCTGACATAGGGAAAAATAGTGTTTGAGACCCTAGGTTAATGAACCAATCCTAAATCCATAGAATTTTGAGGCAATCAAATAAAAACATATGTGAAAGTACTGTGTAATTAATCTGTTATACAAATCATGGCATTACATTTTAGTGAGAGAGAGAGTGTGCATGAGTGGGGAAGAGGGACAGAGGGAGAGACAAAGAATCTTTAGCAGGCTCCACGCTCAGTGTGGAGCTGACATGGTGTTTGATTTCACAACCATGAGATCATGACCTGAGCCAAAATCAAGAGTTGGGCCTTTAATTGACTGAGCCACCCACGTTCCTCCATGGTACTACATTTTTAAATGTAGTCTACATATCAGCCCTTACAAATCCTGGAATGAAATAAGAAAAAGCCATTACTGAACAAAGTTTACTCATATTTTTCCTCTCCTTTACTAGCTAGAATATATATTTTCTCTTCTCTTTAACAACTAAAACTCATCCATTATCTGAACATGGGATATGGCAAGAAGGAAAGCAGGATGATCCCAGACAAGGACAGGCTCAAAAGCTAAGAAAGCAGGTAGGTCCTTTGTCAAATAAGTTTCTACAAACAAACAAGGGCAGTGAGGGGGTACTGAGTTTATAAGACTTGTCCATCATGATATGTTGGTTGCTCCACTGAGGTGGCTGGACAACAGAAAATTGTAAATCTTAATAATTTAGATTAATATGAATCGGGTTATCTTGAAGTTTATCAAGCTCCTAACAGGTCCACTGCCAAATAATCCTCAATGTCTAAATGCAAAATAAAATGCCGTATAAGTTCTTAGGATTACTAAATTCTCTGACAAATTCCCAAGGTTTGAGTCTTATTTTGGATTACTTAATGTAATTTCATAAAAATCTCTCTTTATAACAAATAAAAATGAAATTTCTTAGGATACATATCACACTTAACCTTGGATGGGGATGAGGCTGGTTGTGGCATAAAGTGAGGAAGGAGAAATTCATTCCTTCATTATAGTTCTATCATTGATATGTTATAAGTTTGTATGTACTACCGGTATAGTTTAAAAATCCAATGAAGTTAATTGGCAAAATGACTAATGATTCTCCCTAAAAAGAAGATGGGATACATAAAAGAAGGATTGTATTTAAACACAAAATTGAACTCATGATGCCTCAAGCACTTGTTGACAGGTAACAGGATATACAAACTGGCAATTTCAATTTGGCAGTCAAAAAGGTAGTTATGATAAAAATTTTACTATGGGATTGACAGGAGCTGTAACATAAGAAGTACATACTGAATGCTTATCCAGTTACATTACATCCATAATCGTTTCTTTGCAAATGGACTATACATTCATATAGATCTTTTAATGAGAATGTATTTTTGAAAGCTCTCACTTCTTTTTAATAGACCTACATTATTCAAAACTGTTACTGACCAGTCTTCAAAGAGAAATGGTTCTTTATCTAAAATCCACCAAGCGTGTGCATTTGGAGATTCTTCTAGCATTCATCAGGAAATAAAATAAATTTTGCCACTAACTTCAATTTCTAATTGGAAACAAACATATGAAAAGATAGAATGTGTGAACAAATGAACACAGAAGCTAAAACTCAAAGTAGGATGCTATAAGAAAATGTTAAGGAAAAGTAATGTATTTCCATTTTTACTGTTGCTCCATTTAACATATTTTAAAATCTGTCTAATAATTGCTATATTGATAAAACACCTGACTTACGACGGACTTAGGGCCTTTAACTATCGAACTTGTGTTCACGTGAGAAAAGTTAATTTAAGTCAAAATGAGCCTTTCAAAATTGTAGTTACAAACACTGATTGTTACCTGGTTCTTACATCTAATTTGCATCTGTTGATGATACAGGATAACTCAAAGAGAATTGGGAACCATCCTCTCACCCACACCCTGTCTTCAGGTGCCACATTCATATCATCGCTTGTGTATTCCTTGAAAGCCTTCAAGAAGAAAGGTAGATATACTTAAGGCAAAATATAACACCTGTACAATATTTCAGCAAACAAATTTTTTAAATGTTTTACAAATTCAAAGTCAGCACTTTGATAAATAACAATTTATAAAAAGATGGAGATTACAACTGCTTAAAAAGAGCACTGGACTAGAATCCAAAAGTTGGTTTCAGCTTCAACTCTGACACCAGCTTTTCTGCTTTTTATGCCAGGTTAAATCAGGTTTCCATTTTTATCATTTCATGGTTATGACACCATGCAGCCACACTAACCACCCCTGGGAAGTGTGAAGGTCAAATGAGTTGATGTATGTAAAAAGTACTAAGCACCCCATAGGTCCAAGTTGGTGTGCAGTAAAATCTTTCTGCAATGCACCACTTTTCTTGATGACAGTTACAGAGACAGATTCAGATACGCAAGATAAGGCTGGCAGCCAATTTGACCTTTTACTTCACTGTTTAAGCCTACAATCACCCACACAGTCAACCTCAGTACTGCACAGCACAACATGTAGGAAACAGTATACAGAAATGGCTAAAAACATAGGCTTGGTTCAAACCCTAGGTCTCCTTTACTAGCCCTGCAACCATGGAGACTTTTTTTTAACTTCTCTGTGCCTCAGACGCCTTATCTGTATGGGGCTATAAACACTACCTATCCCATAAAGTGTAGAAGACTAAACAAGTTAATACATGTGAAATACTCAGAAAAACACCTGACACCTTTAATAAATAATAGCTATCATTTCTAAACACTTCAGTCAGAATCAAGCTTAGATAATTTTGGGGTTTACTGAAAAATAAATGCTTCATATACCCTGGGGATCCCCAAATAAACTTCTATCTCAGACTGGAAATAAATACTCAGCATAATTTTGTTTACTAAATGACGCTATACCTGAGGTCTATCAGACACATATTTTGCACAATGGCGAATAAGTCGAATTGCTTCCATACTTGTGTCTGGGAAAGCTGCATTGCACGCAAATTCAGACAAACACTTCACTGCATCCTGGAAAGAATCAATGGTCGCTGGAAAGTGTTTTTCAAACACAAGAGCTAAAAGGGTGGAAAATATATCAAGATAATTATAATTTTTCAATTATTCTTACCTGCAACAAAAAACATCAACCCCTAGATGTAAGAGCATACTTAACGGTTAAGGGTTTCGATGTCTAACAGACATGTCCTCATGTCTGTCATCACTGCTTACTTGACTGCTTTGAGTAGTAGGGGACAGGGACACAGGTCTGTGTTCTGTTTACACTATAAACCCAGCACCTAATGCAGTGACAGTACACAGTCGGTACTGAATCAGCAGGTCTTGAATTACATTTAACCCATCTGTATTTCAGTTTCTTAATCTATAAAAAATGATAATGGTCATCATTATCTTTCAATCAGGCTTAACTTACATCCTAAGTATTTCATTCTCCTTTACAGTCAAAGGAGGCTGTGTAACACAGTGGTCAAAAACCTTTCCCTGGCTTTGAATCCCAATTCCATCATTCACCTTAACCTCACTGGGCCCGAGTTTCCTGATCTATTAAAAAGGGGATAATGAAAATACTTATCTCATAGAGCTGTTGTGAAGACTGAAGGAAACACATTCAGAGTATGTATTGTGTTTGCCATACCAGTAAACGTTCGATAAATGTTAACTATAATAATGTAATAACAGTATTACACTCATTATTTATTCTGTTTCTACAGGCAAAACTTAGTAAACTTAAACCCATAACAGGTCCATAATCTTACACTTGTATTATCTCTGGAACACATTTTTTTGTTTTGTTTTGTTTTTAACTTGAACACAGCCAGAAGAATACTCACTGACAATGTGCCCTGTTGTTTGGAATGCAAGTTCCACTATGCTTTCATCTTGATCAGATGCAGCTAGATGAAACACAGAGAAAATGTTCTTCCATCCGGACCGAATGTTAGCAGCTTGAGAATTAACCATCTGTGCTATACAACGTACAACCATATCTCGAATTGTTGGGGACCTAAAATATTAATATAATTGCGTGGATATACACACAGATAAAACCCATCAGTTTTTTTTCCTTTCTTCTGTTTCTCCCCCTTCTGAGGAAAATGATAAAGTATTTTTATGATATTAAGCAATTCAACAAATGTAATACCTGTTTCGTTTCATTATATGTTCAAAAGGTCTTAAGAAATCCTTCTGGAATCTGAAATTAGCAAGCTCCCCTTTCTCTAAGAACTTCATTGACAATTGCCTCAAGGAGTCTACTGCAAAAATAGCTACATCTTCATTAGGATTACAGCCAACCTGTAATGGCAACAGAAATATAGGGTGCTAATGTCAGCAGTGGAAATCCATCTCTTCATTTTTCTTTTAGAAAAAGTATAGAACTCATAGCATAGACAGGTAAATCCTAAGATTCTCCACAAAGACACTAGGTGTACTGATAATATTTCTCAACAAGAAAAATACACTTTAACTAAATTCTTAGAACTTAAGATAATCACTTCTAAAAAGAAAAACAGGATTCAAACGGTTTTCTATTTTCAATTACAAAAATGTAATTTAGAAAAGCTAGAATAGGAAAAAGCCTCAATTACATTATAAGGAATTTCAAAACACGAAAAATATTACAAATGTAAGCGTATCTTCTAATTATTCAAATACCTTATTAAAATGATCACCAATAACTTCCCAAATTCGAGACCACTGCAGTCTTATTCTTCCCATGTTGTAATAGGATATTTCTACTATTTTTTGTAGACTAAACATTCTTGGGTGTGTAGTGGAAAGTAATTCATCCATAGACACAGCACAGAGCCAACGGACAAAATCCACTATAATATAAACAGATATACATTTTTTTAGCTTTCAAGTTTTTTTAGCCAAAAAACCAATTTGTAAGTGAAATAAATGTATATACTTACCAATAGCATTTCCATCTAGCCTTGTTGACCCTGTAAATATTCTAAAGAAAGAAAACCATAATTCAAAAATTTATAAAGTCCGACTTCTGCTACATCAATTCAGAAGTAAGTAGCCTGAGGTATTAGCTACTTTAAATCTGTTTTAAGGGAACAAAAACATCAGGTAGTCAAATGAATATTTTATCATATAGTTTAATAACAAGTATAGTTTGGATGTTCCTCCGTCCCTCCTTTGTATTCAGTAATATGAGTAAGAATTTATCGTTGTAATTTTACTAGTAAATTTACAAACACGAGATGGGTATCTCATGAAACTCTAAGAATAAAAAAATAACAATTTGTAAAACGAATTAAACATTGGCACACTACAAAACAGAAGGTTTTTCATTTTTCCTGATTATCTACTAGCATTAAACACATTCTTAAAATGGAAATTTCGACTTTTTTACAAGTATCATATGTTTGGTTAGAAAACTCATTTATGTTAAATTACAAGCAATTTAAGAGAAGCTTGTAAAATAGTCTCCAATCGTTTAACCAAGAAGTGGCTAAATAACTTTTCTTAGAAAATTCAAATATTTAGAGTTAAGATATGCTGTCCAGCTTTGCCCAGCTTTCTTCACTCAGCAATTTTTGTTTCAAAGTTTCATAGAAGATTTCAGCATAAATCTGTATTAGCCCTCTTTTAAAAGTCTGCATTTTTACCCATCCTCTGGGTTTGTAACCGAGGGTTTGATGTGACTTCCAGGATGAACTGATATTCAATTTAAATTGTGTACCATAGGCTTTGCATGACAAAATGGAAACCTTAAAGGCGGGAGCAGGCCAAATATTAAACTTAGAAATAAAAGTAATCATAGTGACAGTAATGGCTACCAACAGTTACAAGGTGGGTACTATTCTAAGTGTTTTATATGTATCTACTCATTTAATAATCACAAATACTCTGTGAAGTGGGTATTTTTAGACTCTCAATTTTATCAACATAGAAACTGACACATAAAGGTATTTTAATAACTTCCTCAACGTCACAGAACTTGTAAGTGCTACAGCCAAGATTCAAACCGAGACGGGCACACTCCAGAATCCACTCTCTTAACTACTTTGCTGTATTACCTCACACTTAACCTGAGCAAGACATGAACATTTAAAATCTATTGTTTTTTTCCTATTATGTCCACTATATCCATGTTCTGAATATATAATGGTTTTTTAACCTTAGTGCCCTTGAATGTTTTTCCACGTGTTCTGGCAATGAGTAACAAAAACACGACAGGAAAAACAGCCTAAAAACTGACAAGATAACTCAGAAACTGATCTGCTAAAGGGATATTTTAAAACTTCCTCTACTGCTCTTGTCAGAACAAAACAATACTTCAAAGATCTGGCTGAGAACACAATCTGGGGGAAAAAATAGAATAGTAAGTCCCCATTTAATCCAGTAGATAGACTGAATTCAGAAACTAAAAATATACAAAGCCTACAAAGTTCTCACATGAACAAAAATGAAAACTGCTAGAGTGCACATTATAAATGTCATTAGCGGATTTCTCAAACTACTGTATTCTCATAGGCAATGGCTATTAAAAAAAAATACCACAAACAGAGACATAAAAATTAGATAGTATATAGGAGAAACAACAGGAAAAGGAAGAAAAGAAAAAAAATTTCTTTAAATTGAGAAGGAAGCATATGGCAAAGAGTAAAAGGGATAAAACAGAAGCAGAGAGGGAGATTATATGCAACTACAGGGGAAAGAAGCAACAAATTCTCTGAAGGCCCTGAAATAATGGTGAACAAGAACAGGGAAATACCAGTAGCAATCAGACAGGTTCTACAGACTCAGGGTGACAGGAGAAGTTAGGGGGAGCATGCATCCTGAAAAAGGGCATTCAAATTCCTACTCACTTTGGTAGCCTCTGAGGGGTCACTCTATGTCTAGTAATGCTCCACTACAGATAAGCCATACGGTAGAGCACAGAAGTCTGTGGAGGCATTTAAAGTTAAGCCTTCATAAACTAAGGCAGGAGAACAGAGCTATGTTTCACAAAATCAGTCTAGGAAATGGACTCTACATTCCCTGTATGAAAAGCAAAGGACAGACGCATGAGAACCTTGTGTGTTAATATTAAAAGACATGCTCTGAAAAGTACTAGCAGGAAAATAGAATAGATTACTGCTTCATCCACAAAATGAAAGCACTGTGGCAACACACACACAAAAAAAAGGGAGGGTGGGGGACAAAACCTGCAGATTCTGAATCACATACATGTTAAACTGTATGCACTAAAGAAGCAGACTAAATTACTGTATTATGTAAAAAGTTTTCACAGTGAAAATATCAGAGGTAACACTTATTTCTTAGACCTAACTGGAAGACGCTTGTGAGCAAATACAGTTGGGGATGAGCTACATGTATTTTCTGATAGGTGACAGAATGTTCCAAAATGTGAGATGGGCCAGTATAAAGCTAGATTTGGTGTGCTTAAAGTTAATAAAAACAAAAACTATGGTACTGTTTTTTCACTTTTGGCAGTAAATCATTCCTGGACAAAACCTATTCCTGCACAGGTTAGTAATACTTACTAACCTGGTCTAGTTTAGCAATGTCTAGCAAATTCTACCCTAGCAAATCCTAAGGATCAGGTACTGTAGATTAAACAGCCCATATTCTCCTAAATTCTAATGGTTTGGGATTCCTAAAACAAAAGTGGAGAAAATTTTATCATCTTAAAACTTTCACTTTTTATTTTTTATGTAGGAGAAATTTTAATAGAATGAAACAATTTTACATATATTATTTGTTCCATCATATTCAAAGCCCAAGTTACAAAGAGCTAACACAAATCACAGATTTTTAATGGAGATGTCTGAGGTTGAACGGGACAACTTTCGTTTTAAATAATAAATTAATCGGTCTCCATTGTGACGCTCCAAAAGGCAAAAATGCATTCCAAGAGGTAGTTTGGAAGTCAGTGTTTTAGTGTGACAGACTCCGCAGCTTTGATCCCGCTTCTTGCTTACCATAGCAAGAGTATTTGCCTATACGCCCCTGGTTCCTTTTATATTAGGGGAACACGCATGCCCCAGGGCATGTCCTTCCAAAGGGTGTCCTTTGTCTCTTCCACATGAAAAAATTAGAGACCTTGGAAGGAATGTTATTCTGAAGCTTTGTGGAATTCAGATACCCATCTTACAGCTTTTAATAGAATCATATACGTTTTCTGTTAAGAAACAGAAGCTATACATAATTAAGCAAAAAAGAGCTACTTTGATTATTCATGTTTACTTCTTTACTTGTCATAACAGATTATTCATAACAACAGGCCTAAGGACAAGAAAATTACTTTTTGCAGGACAAGTAGAGAACTTTCCAGGGTGATGCCTGACAATATTTGCATCACTGTCTTGAATATCTAGGTTATCTAAATGACTTGGCTTATGAATTAGAGTCAGGATATTACATGTGAAAATAAACTCATATATTCAGAAACAGAAGAAATTTAATGAGAAAGTGAAAGGCACCAAATAAGAATATAATCTTATAATAAAATCAAAGACGTCACTTTTAATGCTTTCTCTATGAGCTAAAATTTCAATATTGAGGTTTTGTATAAAGTTGGACACTGGATTTATGGTCATAGAAGTTATCTGGCAATGATGAATTTGAGGCAACAAAGTACTAATAGAATTTGTGTTAAGAATCCTCTAAAATTGGGGCGCCTGGGTGGCGCAGTCGGTTAAGCGTCCGACTTCAGCCAGGTCACGATCTCGCGGTCCGTGAGTTTGAGCCCCGCGTCAGGCTCTGGGCTGATGGCTCGGAGCCTGGAGCCTGTTTCCGATTCTGTGTCTCCCTCTCTCTCTGCCCCTCCCCCGTTCATGCTCTGTCTCTCTCTGTCCCAAAAATAAATAAAAAACGTTGAAAAAAAATTAAAAAAAAAAAATTAAGTTAAAAAAAAAAAAAAAAAAGAATCCTCTAAAATATACTTAAATTCTTAAAATGGAGAGGCATATCATTTGTTCAAATGAGAGACATGTCTCCCTGCAACAAACAGTGGATGTATGGGTAAATTAGAACTTGGTATGGTCATATAAAATATACTATGGAAACAAATAGGTAAAATGTTGACTCTTGCTTGAAGAGATTCTCATAATGATAGTGAAGAGGATTTTTTGCAAGTCCAGAAAATAATTTGGAAAAAAGCTACCGTGATGGCAGAAGGGGAGACATTACACTGTTCTACAGTTGTACATGCAGGCAGAGAGGTGGAGAGGATAAGAGTGTACACTCAAGAGATAAGCTGCCTGAACGTATGTCCTGGCACCACTCCTCAAATTCTCTGTGGATGAAACGGTTATCACAATAATAATCAAGACAAGATTAACTGTGGGGATGAGCAAGTTATTTGATCCCCCTCTGTCTCCGTTTCCTCATTTGCAAATTAACGACACTACTACTACTACTCATCTCATGAGGTTACTGGAAGGATTAAATGAAATAATACATGTAAAGCACTTTGCAAAGTGCCAAGCACGTTGTTAAGCCTTCAAGTTACACAGTACATGTCAGATGATACACAATCTTTCTTCAGCCTTCACAAGGTAAAGGTAAATGACCTCCTTCCCCTAAAAAAAAAAAGGTCAGCAAACAGACATTACAGAGTTCTTTTTCAAGGAAAAAGTTGCAAGGAATATTTGGAATGTTTTCCAAGGTCAGTAGCCACTGAACACCCTAGTTCAGTCTGTACTTAGAGCAAAATGTTTTATCTGAAGTAAAATAATGGATTAGTGTAAGTTTCCAAGCACCAAGAAAAAAAAATACATGTTCTATTTTTTAAAGTTTCATCAGAAGCAATAAAAAAAATTTAAGTATCAGTGATATAAAATGTTAAGTTTCAAATATTTGGGCACTCACCTAGAAAAACCTAACCTTCAAAAGAACATTTAGTATGGGTTTACTGTTAGAAAACAAACTAAATATGAGGAATACTTGATAGTGTATACAATATACAAATTCCAAAGTCCTTTCCAAAGAAGTCTGCAATGAGAATTGCCACCAAATCCTTCATTTATTCATAATGCAGTCATATCAAATAGGACTTGAAGACACTTTACATTCCATTTTCACACAGGGATAGTAAGAGCAATTAGTTTTCTATAAAAGACATAAAATGTGTTCTTTTTCATCAAGATTACCATTTCCCTAATGCCCACTAATATTTATTTTAAGTTGAATTTTCATATTGTTTATCTCCTTCCTATATTCCATGATCTAGAGAAAAATTATAGGTATTTCATCATGTAAATTGCAATATATCACAATACAGTCTTAATTGCTTCAGGAAAGTTATTCTGGCAATAGTGTTTTTTTTTTTTTTTTTTTTTACTACTACTGAGCAAAATATATCTAAATGCTACAGAATAATAATTGTATTCATTCAAAAAGGGAATAAAATAAATACCTTACCTATCTACAGCAACAACGACACTTTGAGAACTGGTTTCTCCAATGGATTCCTGAATACTTGCTATCTGCTTCCAGTCCACATTTCCTCCAACTACCACACATAAAAAGAGAGTCATTTCAGCTTGAAAATAATTCAGTGGAAGAATACACCTACAGTTCTAAAACATATTTCTGAAATCAGTTATTTCCCTAATGAGAGAAATAAAGCTTTTGGTGAATAGTGACCTATTTGGCCTCAGGGACCTATATCAAAGCCAAATGTGCTTAATTAGCTATACTAAGTGGCATACAGACATGGATGGTTATAAAGACAAATTGTGCTTGCAAAGATCAACAAATTAAGGGCACTGAGAATTTAGATCACAAAATTAATCATACTAGGCACAATTTCCCTTAATGTTGAAGAAATAACACTAACTGCACTCCCAATGTTATCTTCTTAGGTTGATTCCCAATGCCATATGATTGGATCTCCCTGTCATTTAATCTCCAGTCCTCTATTTACAGATGCTTATTGGAAATTATATCTGTATCTTCTAACATCCCCTTATTCAAAAGAATTATTTTTCTTTCCCTCAAAAACTGGTCCCACATGTTGGACAGCAGAACAATTTCCCCAACTTCCAAACTCTTAACCTCTCCATCACCTTGGATACCTTTCCCTTCCTCCACCAGTTACTAAATCTTTCTTTTGACCTGTTTTTGGTATCATTTCTTCATTTTCATTCCTACTCAGTTTAGGCCCTTATAATTTCAGGCCCAGATTATAGACACAGTTTACTGACTGCTTTCCCTGCTGCTAATTTTTCCCCTCTTCAACCTCTCTCTCATGTCTCCTGTCAGGTTAACTTTTCTAAATCATTACATTCATTTTGCTTACTATTACTTGCAGGATAAAGCATAAATTTTTTAAGCCTAACATTTAAGGCACTGCCCTTCAACATTTTAGCCATTATATGTCTCTGTTCAGGCCATCCCTTGACTATCTAAAACTTATCTACTAAAACCCAATTTGAGTTTTCAGGAAGGATTCCATCCCATTGTTCCTCTGAACTAAGCATTTACTTAAATAAATAATAGTCAAATCAGGAATTTTTTCCATTAAGTTTCACATAAATTACTATACATGTGTTAATGTTGCCTTCTCAGCACAATAGGAAGTTACCTAAGGCAAGAAACCAAGTTACACATTTTTTTTTTTTTTTTGGTTACTTCTCTACCTTCCTCAATATTAAGTCCAAAGCAGATGTTAAATATTTGTTGACTCAAATGACCACACACTTAATAAATGCCTTTATGAATACAACCATAATAGATGATATTATTTAAAGCCACCAAACTCAAATTTTCTTTCAGGAAATGAACAATGAAAAAGACGTGATCCTTGTCCTCACAGAGTTTATTTTATAATTTACCAGGAAACACAGACTTATAACCAACTTTAGTAAAATGTAATAATTACTTCATGGCTGAGATAAACTAATGACATATAATACAAGTTTTACTAAAGAGAACTAATTTTAATAGAAGAAGGGAGAACAGGGATGTTAGCTCATAGAAAGGCTTCACATATGATGATCTATTAAATCAAGTTGCACCTAGAAAGATGATCACATAGGAAAGGAGGCAGAAGGAAAAGTAATTTAGGTACAAGGAGCAGCATATACTCTGGAAGGATGCAAGTAAATACCATGTTTTAACACACTTGCATAAGTTGAGGATCTGGCAGGGGACAAGAAAAGGGAGAGAAAGATAAACTAAAATTAGAATGTGAAGAACACTTGACTGCCATGTTTAATGTACTGCCATTGAAAATAAGGAACAGACCTTTCAGAAGACTCACATGATCAAATCTATTTTCTAAAAAATAATTCTGGTAGTATCTGTAGAACACAGTGAAACAGGAAAAGATAATGGAGCTAGAAAGACTAAGTCTATTTCTATAATACAAATGAACAAGGATCAAAGCCTGAAATAAGTGACAGAGAATTGGGGTGATTAGGGAGACAGTGTCAAGCAACACTTGAAGCACGCGATCATGTTATAGGAATTCCACAAAGAAAAATCTATGGGAAAAAATAATGCCAATCACCACATAGCTTTCACGTCCTTTCTGGAAAGCTTTTATTTTTATATTTAAGAGCTTTTATTATTACATGGTAAACTGTAGTCATTAATAATAAACATATTTAGAGGAGTAAAAAATATACATAAAATGTTTAGCAATCCAAAGAACCTATTTCAGAAACACGTGAAATCAAAGATCTGTATGACACCGTAACATAACAGGCTAATAGTTTCAGCTTTACCAAATTGCTCAAAAGCAAAAATATTCAGATTAACTAAGAACAAAGAGGTAGGTGTTGTGAATATTTATTTAAGATTTATAAGACCAAGACAATGAATTAAAAAAAAAAATTTTTTTTAATGTTTATTTGAGAGACAGAGACAAAGTGTGAGTGGGGGGAGGGGCAGAGAGAGAGAGGGAGATACAGAATCCAAAGCAGGCTCCACGCTCTGAGCTGTCAGCGTAGAGCCCCACGCAGGGCTGACCTGAGCTGAAGTTGGACAGTTAATCAACTGAGCCACCCAGGTGCCCCCCCAGTGAATTTTTAAACTTTGATATACACCTTAAAAGAACAGTATGCATATAATTCTAATAATCATATGCTATGTACTCTTTATTATATGCACAATTATCTACCTATCTGTCTATCTACCTATCTATCTATCTAGGGAGAGACAGAGAGACTGTGAGCAGGGAGGGGCAGAGAAAGAGGGAGAGAATCCCAGGCAGGTTCCCCGCAGTGAGTGCAGAGAGCCCAACATGGAGCTTGAACTCACGAAACCATGAGATCGTTTACCTGAGCCGAAATCAAGAGTTGCTAACTGGATGCATATGGTGCCCCCATATGCTATGTACTCTTAGTAACTAAGTAACTTAGTAACTCAGTTTCATGTTTCCAAAAAGGATGAAGTACAGACTTATAGCATATCAGTTAGAAAATCAGATTAACATATACTCAGCCCAGTTAATGTGGTTACATGGAATATAAAAGAGGATACTAATTTATTTTAAAAAATATAGATACATTGATTGATCGATAGATAAAACCTGCTCAAATGTCTGTACTACATCCTCTTCTAGCTTAAATTCTGACTACAGTGTCCTGCTGGAGAAAACATCTCTTGCCTGAGTTAGTGACAGGGCACAGATGGACAGGGGTGGAAATCTGCCACATTGGGCTAGTTGATAACCAATGAGATGGCCTGAAGGGAGGACTCTGCCCAACAGAAGCCAAGTCAACACAATCCTAGAGGGACAATGGATCCCTCTAGGATGCAGACTCCAAAATGAGAGAGCTAACCAATCAGGAATGAGTGGAGAATGGAGCAGCCCAAGAAGAAAAACAGATAAAGCATGAAAGACAGCTGGAAGACTATGGCTAGTTGCTTGAAGAGTATGGCTTGGAAGCCCAAAATTTTTATTTCACTTCCAGAACCAATGAATGTTTATTTTTATGTAAATTCCCTTTTCCTGAAGTGAAAGGAAGGTCATCTCATATCTGTACAACTTAAGTAGCAGAACAACAGTGATCAAATTAATTTTAATTCATTTTTAAGTATACTAGGAAACATGATCAATAAGTATCATTATTTATCTTGTTTGACTAAAACTTTTAGAAGTTAAAATACTCCACTGGTGTTTTATTTTTAATGTAACCTACTGTTGTTACTTGCCACAATTAAGCCCTGGCAATTTGCACCTGTCATTATTTTAGCCTTCCTACATTCCAAAGGTTTTTTCAATCAATCAATCAATCAATCAATCAAAAATAAAAGCCATTCAAAAGTTACTGAATCAATCGGTCCACATTCATTTCACTTGTTGGTAAACAGCCTCCATCTGTATTTCAGGATTCCAGGTTACATGAAGGTGCTCAGGTAGTTCTAAATCCTGCTGCTGGGTCACTAAGTTATTAGATCTATACCTTCACCTCCCAGAACCACAGGATCTAAGATACAACTAGGGTAGCAGAACTGCACTGCTGGCTCCCACAGTTGAAATATCGCTGGGAACTAATGTCCCCAGCCCAACTTGAAGCCACAACATGGTCCTGGTGTTTCTTCTTTCCCTATGGATCATTTTTTCAAACCTGAAGTTCTTTTGGATTTCTTAAGAATTTTTACTGAGAGCAACAAGAATTCATTAAAAGTCAAAAAGACAACATCCAAATATACAGTGCTACAGTATAAAACCTTAAAAGGTAAATATTCCTAGATCTCAGGTGTATTCTCTCCTGCTCTCTTTAAGTTGGATCTCTAGATTTCTTAGATGGAAGTAGGATGGGGAAAATGGATAAAGAACAATCCAGAAACCATTAATATACCAGTCACTGTGCTAAGTCCATTTATACATAATCTTATTTAATCCTAACAACTCTGTAAATAGATATTGCCATTAGTTTCCACAAGTGGAAACTGAAGCTCAGAGAGTTAAAGTAACTTGCACACAGTAAGGAAAAAATACAAATGAATTCACACCCCAAAATATAGTGTTCAAAGTCAAAGACAGTCTAAATGTTGCTTCTTCCCTGGTGGAACTCTTTCCATTTATGACTAAAATATATACTGTCATTGGTTCTTCTGTAGCCATTCTCACTAATATTTTCCTTTGTTCTATTGGGTTAAACCTGGAAGTTCTTGGCCACACATAGCTCACAAGGAACCATGGGAAAGTTTCCATACCAATATGAGTTTGGTTAGGTCTGCATAGTGCCTTTAAAAAATATGATATGAATGCTTTCTTTCTTCAGTTGCCCCAAGTATTTATCATCTTATACAAGCCTTCACTCGTTTAAGTGACCTGCTTAGTCTTAAAAAACAGGTCATTTGAAACTGCACCTTTCTCTTACTACCCCCAACTCTGAGATTAAGACTAAGGGTCTGGTCACTTATGTTGCAAACTAGACCAGGCAAAAATGGCTTAGTTCTCCACATGCTTTTCTTGGTTTTCCTCAAAAGGTTAGCCAAAGGGCATTTCACCATGTCCCTCTAATTACATTTCACTGCTATAATAAAGTTACTTATATTGAACAAGTTAATAATTTTTGATACTTCATAAAAATAGTTTAAAAAATTATCTCACCTAGCCCCAGACCCACAAATTCATCAGGAGTCTGATCTTTTGTTCCAGTAAGAGATCCTTCTCTGCCCCGTACTGTTCCAGAAATGTATCGAGGTTTCACTCCAGTTCCTATAAGTTGTGCAAGCTCCAATTGACTGATGCACTTCAGAATCTTCATTACAACAACAAAAAAACTTTTTAAAATTCCATGTTAAAAATGTTTGCAAAAATACTTAAATATATGCAGCCAGGATTTAAATATAGGCAATATTATAAATCATTATAAAAAGCTAAATAAACTTATCCTGAATGTACTAAATTAAGGGTTCCCTAAACACTTAAACTTGCCAGAATATTTAACATTAAATTATTTTATAAACCAAATTGCAAACTTGAAAATAAAGTGCTTATACCTCATGCCATGAATTTCCTAAATAATTTCCATCTGTATGAGCCACTGTGATAAGTGTTTTTATTGTGTCAATGTTCTTCTGTTTCATTTCAGTAATACCAGAACTCACTGTAAGTAAGGTAAATCTTGCTAGTGCTTGGACATATGCATCTCTTTCCAGCTATAAAAAAGAAAAAAGTACACTCACATGGTTATTTAGTAAGTTTTAACTGACAAATCACATGCCTCAAACTACAGTGTTGTTTTTTTTTTAAGATGATAAATGAAGTAGAAAGGATGAATTTCTAAAATCTAAAGGCAATTAGAGATGGAGATGGGATGTCAAATCAAGATGAGATTTTAGTGATGACAAATGAATTCATACAGTAAAACAAATATTCATTGAGTACTTATGTGTCAAGTACTGTGTAGACTAGCAGAAACCAGGTTTATAAATTTGCCCATTCTTTCTCTACAGCTAGGCTGTGCTTTTTAAGATACAACATTCATAATTAAATGTGAAATGGGTTTAAAAAAAAAAAAGCAAGCGTTGGCTACAATTTATTATCAAAGTATATAAATTACTAGAGGGGCCTGTCCTCATGAAAAACAAGTACTAGATACTTGGTTCCTGTTAAGACAACTTTTCTTAGGCTTAAATGAAATATATAAAAACATAAATATGAAAAAATATGATTCAATAAGTGTGAACATGCAACATATTTAAATAATATATTCAAATTAACATATAGAAATTCAAAGTCTTAGGAACTTTGTATATAGCTAATATTGTATAGAGAAAAAAACTGCAAACTGAAGTTATTTTGATGAATTCCAGACACATCAATATAGAACTACTCCTTCTGTCACAGCTTCTTGTAAACTTAAACATTACGATTCATTTAAATTCCATCATAAACTTGAAATTACTTTTTAGTAAGTCAGACATAAAAAAATAATTGCAACTATAGTCATGACATAAGTAATTTATGTTTCCCGGAATGGCTACAAAGGTGAAATTCTTTGTTACCTGAATGTTGAAAATGCATGCAATTCTGATTGCGCATCTTATACCTTCCAGGCAAAGAGAGGCTACTTCAGTATCATCACAATCTTGCAGACCCACACTAAACGCAGCCAGAAAAGGTGTCCAAGCCAACTAGAAAAATTAAAAATTTAAGGCGTATCATGAACATCAAGTGATAATTAAATTTTATGATAGGACTACATTAATATTTCTCAAAGCTTCAGAAAATAAATGATTTGATGAAGTTCTGGGGAAAAAACACCAATGAGTTCCTGGGCATATTTTTTGGACAGCTTTCTTGGACAAAGGAGAAAAACTATGCAATGTTGCCTGGGCCTCAATAAGTGGTACAGCAGGACTATAAATTCAGTAGAAGGACCTTAGACATATTTTAAGCACAGCATCTATAAATTATTCACATCAACGGGAATTGCCAATATCCAGAAATGGTATTAGTTTTAACTTTACCTTCAGAACCTCTCTCTCTCTACAAGCTTTGTCGCCTGCAGCAATTCACAGACTGTTTATTTCCAAGCAGATCCTTTCAGTCATTTTCTCCTTGCAACAAGTACATTACTCTTCTTTCTTTTAACCTGCTCCCTGGACACCATTTAGACTTACTTTTTTTGTAGTCAAATATTTTACATTGAAACATCAGTGATATCTCTGGTTCCTAGTTGGGCAATACTTTAAAAATATAGTTCAATAAAATATTTCATTATAGACTGTGAAAACCAACAAACACTAAATTTTACTAGTAACACTCAATACCTAGTAAAACTGTAATGTAAAATAAACAAAAAAGGACTACCTTTGGACTACTGAAAATTCTAATATCAAAACATGTATGTCTAATGTGAATATTTGTTGCTTTTAATAAGTTCTAATGAAGCAAAACTATATAACCATAGAGATGAAAAAGATTTACATGACAACTGGAATTTTCAAAAGATCTAAGAAGTTTTTGTTTAAAAAAATTTTTTTTAATTAAAAAAATATTTATTTAGGGGTGCCTGGGTGGCTCAGTTGGTTAAGTGGCCGACTTTGGCTCAGGTCATGATCTCGCGGTCCGTGAGTTCGAGCCCCGCGTCGGGCTCTGTGCTGACAGCTCAGAGCCTGGAGCCTGTTTCAGATTCTGTGTCTCCCTCACTCTGACCCTCCCCCGTTCATGCTCTGTCTCTCTCTGTCTCAAAAATAAATAAATGTTTAAAAAATATATATATATTTATTTAGAGAGAGTGAGAGAAAGAGTATGTGAGTGGGGGAGAGGGGCGGAGGGAGAGAGAAAGAGAATCTCAAGTAGGCTCCATACTCAGCACAGAGCATGATGGGGGGCTCAATCCCATGACCCTGGGACCATGACCTGAGCCAAAATCAAGAGCTGGATGCTCAACTGACTGAGCCACCCAGACACCCCAAGATCTAAAAAGTTTTTAAGATTATTAAAGAAAACAGGATTACCCAAAGCTGTGTTTGTAACATCAGAAAGTTTAGAAGTATATAATCCCTAAACAAAGGAACATAAACCTTAGTACCTAATTTCTAGTCCTAGCTTTGCCTCTCTGAACCTCACTATCGTCCTCTTCAATACCTGGACTGCCACTATAGAGAGATGCTTTAGGAAGCACATGAGGTGCAATACTTTTAAAATATGAAGTACCACATGGAAGTAATAAATTACACATTCTATTGTAAGTAAAGAAACAGCACATCTATTCAGAAACCTGTGTAATATTTTATACAAGAAGTATAAATGGTTCTAAAGCCAGTGAAAAATATGTTTAATTCCACCAGGAATTAAAGACAATGATTTCTCCTATCAAACTACCCCTAAATAATATCCAGGGGACATTGCAATTATTCATTCATAACTGTGTAATCCTTTGTAAACTACAATTTGGCAGTATGTAAAAAGATACTTAATATTTATATCCCTTAATATATCACATCCTAGAAACCTCTCATTCATTCCTCTACCCAGTCAATGCTTGTTTATTGAGCACTTACTACAAGCTAGGAATTGTGCAAGATACTGGGAAAAGTAAACAGAACAGTCCCTTACCTCAAGTCTAGTAAAGAGATAGATATTAAATTTTAAAATAAGTCAATGTATAAATACCAACTGTTAAAAATACAATAAAGGATAAGTATAGCACATTATTAAAAGGACCAAATTTGGAAGGGGCAGAGCAGGGCAGAACTCTCTGAGAAGGTAACATTTAAAGTGGAAACCACTTGGGCAAAGAAGGAAAGAGCATTCTACATAAAAGGCACAGCTTGTAAGAATGTTCTGAAGACAAAGTAATTTAGGACATTCTAGAAACTGATGTTATGTTAGTGTGACTGCAGCATAGCAAGAAATCTAGCAATGAGGCTGGAAAGGCAGGTGGAGCCAGAGGATGTTGTGGGTGCGTTAATTTCATCATGTATCATGCAAAGTCAGTGAAGGGTCTTAACAAGGCAACATTTCATTTTGTATTTTAAAATGATCAGTCTGGCCTCTGTAAATGGATAAGAGGAGCACAAAAATAGACATAAGAATACTAGTTAGGACATTATAATATTAAAGGTAAGAAATGAGGATGTCTGGAGGGGTTAATGGCAGTAGAAGTGTTGGTGAAAGGAAAGATTCTTAATTCTAGCTTAGAAGATGTTTGCATAAACTAGAACTAATCTAGAGTACAGATAATAAAAGCTATTTATGAAGAATTTTTAATGATATGGGGAAATACTATGTGAGAAACAGCAGACTATAAAATTCTGCACATAGTATGATCACAACTGTTCAAAGAAAGTAGTATATAAACATATTAACAGAAGTTTTTTCTGAGTGATAGAACTATGGCTGGTTCCTGCTCTTTTCATTCTCCACCTGCCCCCCAACCAAACACATCTGAGAAGAAAAAGAAGAGTGTAAGATTATTTAAAACAAAACGAGAAGCTGGTGTATACAATTTGTTTCATAAAATGTGTTTCTTATATTTTAACATCATTTTCTACATTATTTCCAAAGATAAGGCTACTTATCTTTTATACTCCACTATTTAATACTGCCTCCCTAGCACCCCATCCTCTAATTCTTCATCAAGTTTCAGAAATAAAGTTATCCCATACACCTTGAAGTAAGAGTAGAATGATAAAACTTGAGAGCTAAAAGAAAGCACAGAAATCTTACAGTCCTCTTTTACTGCCCATGCATATGTGTCCTTAATGTCCGAAAAAGAACTCAAATTATGATCTTCAGCTTCCACAGGCAATCTTCCCACACTGTCTCACGAACTGGAATGTACTTGACCCCTTTTCCCTTTTCAAATTTGACTACACTCTCTACTTCCCTATAATCCTTAGTCACTGCTTACTTTGCAATTTGGAGAAAGGGTAGGAATATAGGACAGGAAAATGAAGAAGGAATAGGCAATCAAATTGTAAGGAACCAGTAGTATCATTCTTACTAGGTCAACCTATAAATGTAAATAATGCTTGTTTTTGTTCTCCACTTTACTCTCTGCGCTCCAGGCGTACTCAGAACCCACATAGGAGATCCTGGGCCAGAAGCTCAAGAAATTTTAGGTAACTCCAAAGGCTTAAATAGATGTCATTTAACGAAAACCAGGCCAAGGATTAATGATCATTCTCTGAAATTTTTCTATTCTTATTTCTTAAGATCAAACATTTATTAATTACCATTAGTGTATACTTTTTCTCATTCTCTTTAAGAAAAAATTTTTATTTGCTGTATCGTAAATAACATTGCTTTTGCTTCCAGGTCCTCACTAATGGGCTAGAGATCACTATATTTCCTTAACTTAAAAACATGCTGAACAAAACTGTACATAAATGTATACTGCAATCAAAAGTTATTAGTAACTCTTAGGGCACCTGGGTGACTTAGTCAGTTAAGCATCTGATTCTTGATTTCGGCAGGTCATGATCTCATGGTTGGTGAGACTAGCCCCACATCAGGCTCTGCCCTGACAGTGAGGAGCCTGCTTGGTATTCTACCCTCTTCCTCTCTCTATGCCTCTCTCGCACATTTGTCTCTCTTAAAATAAATACACATTAAAAAAAAAAAAGTTATTAGAACTCTTACCTTAAACATAGGCCTCACATGCTCCAAATGTGTTGCACTTGTAAAAGGTGCCTGAACGTGGCTCACGGCTTCCATGAGTGCTTTTGCTGTCTTGGCCATCTGTTCCATTTCTAAGTTATACAGAAGTCTTCTTTGTTTTTCACTGGCTACATCTGAAACAACAAACACTATTAGCATTTAAAAAATAAATCATTTAAGAATGCTTTGATATTTTACTATAAAATAATAAATGCCACCAATTAATACTAATTAGATATAGTCTTAAAAAACCAGATACAAAAGGTCACATAAGGCGGGATTCCATTTATATGAAATATCCAGAGTAGGCAAATCCATAGAAATAGAAAGCAGACTGGTGGCAGCCAGAGGCGGGAGAGAGGGAGATAATGTGAAGTTTAATCTTAAACCTTCCGCATCTCCTTGAATCACCCCTACTTCCAGTTTCTGTTTATGTGTAACAATAAATGAAAAGACAGAACTGTGTTGCTTGTAGAGGAGGCAGGAAAAGACTGAGAGTTGAGGTCTGTCTGTTGGGGTTCCCGAAGCAGTCTCACCGACCTCCTAATCCATGCTGAGATTTACTACCACATTAATTGACAAGTATGTATTAAATGCACACTAAACCATGAATATTATGTAGCATTTTCTTTGATCACTGGTCAGTGCTATCTTTATTCAGAACGTGGAAAAACATAAAATCAGATCAGCAAACTGTATAATACTTTTCATTAGAGTAGTATCTGACTTACTCTAAACCAAGTGAAAAAAAACTTTTAGCAAACCGCATTTTTCCTCTGAACAATCAGAATTCAGTTGATTTGGATACTTACTTTGTTTACTTGATTTTGTAGGGATTGTTAGTTCTTTTGTTTCTTTCATTGATATCTTTTTCCCAGCTATCTCATTATAGATGGCTGACAGATACTCTTCAGGAAGGTCTTTACTGTCATTGATACCTCTATTCATCTTAATGTATTGTTCCTTTGTCATTTTATTTTTAACCTAGAAATGAAAAACCATTTTGATTCCTAAAACTCCTATTTTAAGAATTTGAATACTTTTAGAAGAGAATTTATAAATACTTTGAGGACAGGACAGGGCAAATATTCAGTGAAACATATTTAAATGAGAAAAGGAAGTCACCGAAAATGAAGGTAATGTAGAGAAGACCTATCCTGGCATATGCTATTAACCTTGCTCTGATGTGCACATATATAATTTGTAACAAGAAACAGGGAAATCGAATAATGAAATTATTTGGTTTTGCCCAAGGTTTAAGAGTTCTAGCTAGAGTCTTTAAAAAAAAAGGACCATGACAAGTATTAAAAGCATGGTATCAAAAAGATTCAAATCTTAGTGGGGGGGGGAGCAGAAATATGTTGTAAAGATTTAAAAGCTAATTTTACATAACAGTGGATACAAAGTAATAGCCGAATTTATTTAAATCAGATAACAGTTTCTTTGACTGACTCATTGTGGTAAATGAAGGTTAGGTGATCTGGGTCAAGTGTCCTCAGAACATTTTGTCTTGTTAAGAGTACTCTGACCAGGAATGTCTTACAGCATACCTTCATCAGTCTGTGGAGTACAAGCTTGTAATTTGTAAGATGCAGCCCTGTCACCAAAGTTGAGAACTAGCACACCCAAAATGTTTTTATCTGGACAAAACCCAGAGAAATTACAGGCTGTGTTTGTTTGGTTCCAGACTACAGCAGTAAAGTGAATATTGCAATAAAGTGAGTCAAATTAATTTTTTGGTTTCCTAGTGCATACAAAAGTTATACTTACACTATACTATCGTCTATCAAGCATTATGTCTTACAAAAACAATGTACATATCTAAATTCAAAAATACTTTATTGTTAAAAAATGCTAACCATCATCTCAGCTTTCAACAAGTCATAATCACTGAACACAGATCACTGTAACAAATGTAATAATAAAGAAAAGTTTGATATATTGTGAGAATCACCAAAATGTGACAGACCCATGAAATAAGCAAATGTCGTTGGAAAAATGGTGCTGATAGACTTGCTTGATGCAGGGTTGCTACAGGCCTTCAATTTGTAAAAACGCTATTACCTACAAAATGCAGTATATATATATATATTTAAATATATATATATGTACACACAAATATATACACACACACACACATATTTAATTAAATATATTCCTACCATCTCCCATGAAGAATTTAAGGCATTCTCAAGATAAGGCTCTTCCTGTAAATTTATAAGGCACATAGAAAGCAAGCAAGTCCTAACTTTAAAAACTCATCTTGGGGCACCTGGATGGCTCAGCTGGTTAAGCATCCAACTTCGGCTCAGGTCATGATCTCACAGTTGGTGGGTTTGAGCCCAGCATCGGGCTCTGTGCTGACCACTCAGAGCCTGGAGCCTGCTTAGGATTCTGTGTCTCCTCTCTCTGCCCCTCCCCCAGTTGTGCACTTGCGCACATGCACGCTCTCTCTCAAAAATAAACAGTAAAAAAACAAACCAAAAAACCCTCATCTGAGTCAGCACCAAAAATAAATAAACGAACGAACGAATGAAGGAAGTTTCACCTGAAGTTCTGATAAATACTAATTAACAATGACATAGGGTTACTAAAATAAAAGACCATATAAGTGCTGTCAGTAAGAGGCTAAAAAAGAGAAACATTACCTAGAAATCTTAAGCATGGCATGTTGTTTTTAGTATTGTACCAGAGACAAAAAGAAGTCTTGGTAAAAAATCTGAAGTAGCTGTATATTATGCTTGTGCATCTGGGTTGGGAGGTGGAAGTGGGAGTAGGGAATACACTAATTTCAGGTACCCCCAATAAAAATACACTGCTCAAACAGAACACAGTGGTATTCTGGAAGTAGGATAACACATAACCCTACTTTTCCTTTTCCTGCTTATCTTTTATGGAACACCCTACTCTTGACTTTTATTTTCATGCACTTAAATTAAGCTGTGTTTAGTTTTAGTATTTAAATCCCTTATTACAATGTAGATTAATATACACTAAAAATTAAATGTGTTCTAAGTATGCCTCAAATTTTTAAAAAATTCATTGACTCACACAATATATAAAAGGTGGTCTAACTATAAATATTTTAGGTAAAAAAGGAACATAAATGACTTGTTTAAATATTTTAACTTTGAAAAACAACTAAGAATGAGAAGAATTAGTTTTAAGGAATTCCTTTAAAGTCACCTGTGTTCTTTAAAAATGGTGTCATTTGTTATAGTTCATGTGGTCCTGAATCAAATCATATGGGGTCATGATTATGGGTTCAATTTTTTTTTTTTTAAGTTTATATATTTATTCGAGAGAGATGGAGACAGTGCGGGTGGGGGAGGGGCAGAGGGAGAGAGAGAATCCCAAGCAAACTCCACGCTGCCAGCACAGAGCTCGATGTGGGGCTCAACTTCACAAAACTGTGAAATCATGAACTGAGCTGAAACAGAGATGCTTAACCAAGAGCCAGCCAGGCACCCCTAGTTCAGTTTTCTGATTGAAGTTTCCTTCACCGAAACTTATAAGCTGTTCTGTGGCTGCAGGCTGCATATAAGGACACGAGGTCAGCCAGCAGCAGTCTGACACAGTGCAGTTAACTACTGCCAGACCAGGACTCCACGCACATGCTCTATGGACACAAACGAGTGCCACGAAGACAGAACACTATTCTCAAGATGTTTCCTAACGGATATGTGTTCAGAAATTTTTAACAATCTGGGTCCTATGAAAGAACATTGAAGGAAGTTTCAGTATTTCCTCAAAATACCTTACACAAGAATGTACATGTGACACAGATGCACAGAACACTGACAATTCATTTACAGAACCAAATTCTTTAAAAATATAACATTCTAAAAACAAATGGAGGTAGTGTATTGGTTTGGACCAAAACACCAGACAGAAAACTGTGATATGAAGTTATCCAAATAGGTCAGTATCTGTAGACTGCCTTATAATAGGAAAAAAGTATGCTGCATAATAAAAACCGGAAAGTGAGCTGCTTTAACTATACTCCCAGCAATATAACAAAGGCAATTTTTAAATGACTAAAATATTAAATCACTTTTTAAGAAAGGTCTATATAAAATCAAGTAAATCGCTGGTAAATGCATAGCTGTTGAAGGTAACTCTGTATATAATTCCCATTCATACATTTGATACATATTTTCCATATAAGCCTTGCCTTAAACATCTCCAAACACACACACACACACACACCCTATATTGCAAAATTTAATCTCAACCTTTAAATAAATTTTAATTTTTCTAATACCTCTTGGATTAGTAATAGTTTATTTCACTTCCTAAGAATAATAGATATCATTAGATGCCTATCCATAAGTACAAAGAAATTCTTGCAAATAGATAAATTTATGAAGATAATTTTCCCCAAAGATACTCAAAGCATGTTTTTGAAACTAAGCCTGAAATACCTAAAACTTATAAAAATAAATTTTTTTTTGCTAATGGATATCAGAAATCAAGTGACAGTACCTTAATATTTAAGAAGGAACTACAAATTTTAAGAAACAAATGGAAGTTTGAACACTGCCTGGATATCTAATACTTTAAAATTATTGTTAATTTTTAGATGTAATGGTATTGTGGTTATTTTTAAATAGACTGTGTGTCTTTCAGAGATATACACTGAAATAAATACAGATGAAATGATACCTGGGATTTACTTCAAAATGATCTGGGAGAGAGAGAAAGGATAAAAGTTGAATAAGACTGGCCGTAAGTCGGTAACTGGAAGCTGGTTGATAGGCACATGCAGGATTCCCATACTAATCACTCTGTTAAGTTTGAAATGTTTCAAAGAAAAAATGCCTATATACAGGGTTTTTCCATGTTGTAATAAGTATAGGCAGAAGAATATATGCATATTCTTACGATAAAATTTATCTTAAGCTTTATATAGCTGTCAATCATGGGACAAATATAGACTTATTTTGCAAATGTCTAAAAGTCTAATTAGAATTATTACCAGAAACTGCATTTGTAAATTGTACACTACACCGCATTAAATACTCCCATTTGGTGACGAGTTTCACTAAATAAGATTAAAATTTCAACTATTACTTACTGAATTCAAAAGAACATAGTTAATGTGTACTATCTGTTACATGGAGCACATACCTGTGGACTGTGAAGATCTGTGGTCAGCATGATAATTGAGTAAGCCAAAACATAAGCAGTATCTGCACTAGCAAAAAGGGTTTGTCTGAAAAAATAAATGTATCATGTTATAAACTTTTATTGTTTTACACTTGCATTTAAATAAATCAAACCCCCTTACTTTTCTCTTTCAGGATTTATGTTTTAGCTCATACTACAATTTTTTTCGCGAAAACATCCATCACTTCTAAATTGGAGACAATCTAAATTCTGAGAGCAGGAGACAATGAATCTCCTGATGTTCCCTAGCATAGTGATAGCTGGCAACCCATAAGTGCCTGAATTTGAATCTTGCTTACCCTTGGTTGCATTCTAGGTATCTCGCAGCAAATTTTTCCATCAATCGATCAATTTTCTGAGCTTCCCCTGGAAGACGGAATCCTTCCAGAAACATACGAAGAGCTGAAACAAAGTCCTTTCCTGAAAAGTCGTGTTGGTCCACATATGCATACATGACTTCTTTGTTAAATTTATCATTATCTCCCAGGAACTCACCCACTTGAGTCTAAAGAACAAAAGATTAAAAAAAGGATATCCTAATGAAATGCTACATTTGCCACAGAGACATTTAAAAAGTAGAAAAATCTGTAAGATTCACAGGTTTTGTCTACAGGGTTAACTATTTCAAACATGAAGCTAAAAAGTTAAACACACTAAATGTGTTTATTAAAAAAATGATATTCGTTTGAGTTTAGAAAATTAAAAAGCAAAAATAAGAATACCTAGGTTATTTTTTAAGTTTTATTATATACATAGGGCATTTTGAAGGGAAAACAGTATGTAGCATTATGTAATTAAGGAATTTTACAGAAAAGGTTAGAATAAAAAAATGGTATTCTTACTGAGTCTAATCTTTCCTCTTGATGTAAGAATTGGGCTATATCTTCAGATGTAGTGCCAAGCATCCCTTGTTCTTGAAGGTACTGTATTCCTCTCTTTGGTTTCTTATTAAATCTAGATGATGTTAAAGTTAATAGAAACATTAGAAAATCTTTTGCATTTCCCTGAAAAGATCTTAAACTACCAGTAAATTAATTTTCTAATACCACTAGAAAATAGTTTACTCAACATAATCAATACATAAATATACAGAAATTATTACATTATACAAAGTTTTATTTTTCTTTTAAGAGTCTCAAGCAAAAGGCCATATTTATCAAAGATATGGACCAGTTCACAGACTATATGAGATAATGTCAATTTGAGTAAGGATATAAATACTAAAAGTCTCATGTTTTTAATATATATATTCACCTTGATGCTCAAGTAATCTTGGTTCATTCCACATACACCCAGTGATTAATTCTAAGTTTCCTGCTTTTAAAGTAAAGAACTTGATTTTGGTGACTGTTTTAACCATGATCTGACATCATTATTTCCTTTATGAAAAAATTCCTACATAACCAACACTTTCAAAGGCAAGTCCAAACCGACTAGACTGATACACAAAATCTTTCTCAACATAGCTCCAGTTCATCTCAACCCCTCTCACCCATCTACTCCCAAATACCCTATTCTCAATTCCTAAGCATAATGCATTTCTGCAGTCTATTTCCTCTACATGACCTTTACTTGTTCCATTCATTTTCTGTGGAACTCTCGTTCATGCTTAGAGATCCAGTTCAAATGTCACCTCCTTGTTTCCACATCATTTACTCTCTACTTTTATTGCACCACTAATTACTTTGGTCCCTCATCACCTGTCACCAGGGTACTACAATAGTTCTTAAATGGTCTTGCCAGCTTTGGTTCTGCTCTCATTCTAACCCATCTTTCAGGCTACTGGCAAAGACATCGTTCCAAAACAGAAATCTGATGCTGCAGCTACTATGACTAAAATCCTTCATACATAGTAAGCTAAAGCCAAGAACAAGACAAAAACTTGTTCCCATGGAAAATAAGGCCTTCTGTAATCTGGATCCAACTCAATGCTCTCATTTCATTTTCTGTGACTGCTACCCCAACCCTGCCTCTGCTATCCTGAACAGTAATCCTCAAATGTCCCTTTCCTCCGTGCTGCTGCACATGCCATTCTCTTTGTCTGAAATGTCCTCACCTGTTCTAATGACTCCTGTCAAGTCCTAATTCATACCATAAATTAAAATCAAACATTTTTCACTGAGATAAGCACAATCTCTGCCCTCTAGAAGCTCTCTCCCTAATAAAATAAACACGATTTTTAAAAATTGTAAAAGTGAAACAACTAATGTATTCACAAGGTAAGATAGCACAGAAGAGAAGTGACTAACAGAGATGGTTGTGATATATTTCCTGGGGAGGGGACTGTGAAACTGGGCTTTGAAGAATGATTACACAGTTCATAAAGAGTAAGAAAAAAACATCCTAGAGAGGAAGGAGTCATACTAATACATGGACGCATAAAACAGCATGACGTTAGAATAAACAGCTCTGCATTGTTGGAAGGCTGAAATGAGATAAAGAAGTGGCAGGTGATGAAGCTTAGAGTCCAGCAGATCCATATCATGAAGGGTATTATATCCAATTATAAGAAACTGTGACTTTATTCTCTAAAAGCAGAAGTGGGGAGAAATAGAAGCTTACTTTTATTCAAGAGAGATCACTCTAGCTAAGTGTGAGAAAAGACTAGAGAATAAATAAGACCAAAGAAAGGTAGGCCAATTAAAAGACTGCACTAGTCAAGGCAAGAAATGGTGATGGTTTGACTTGAGAGAACAATTGTGGGAGATGGAGAGAAGAGATAAATAGCACAGATACTTAGGAAGTAGAATCAACAGAATTTAATGACAGATTAGATCCAAGGGGAAAATCTAAGTAACTCCCAGAATTCTAGCTTACAAATTTAGTAGCCTGCTGGGGTTACTAGCCTAAATAAGAAATACAGAAACAGTAGCTTTCTGTTTGTCTTTTAGACAATCTAATCTACCAATATATTTTTGGTAGATGTATTAGGGAATTGATTATGGAGAGAACGGAGACTGACAAATTCGGTGATGGACAATACTGAATGTGAGAAGCTAAACAGTATCCAAAAGAGTTGTCCAACAGGTAATTACAGACATGATTCTGGACTTCCGTAGAGGTATTTATGTTAAAAGTAATAGTTGGGAGCGGTGACACGCTAGCACATACAAAGTGAATCATGAAAAAGAGTACGATCACCTAGGAGAAATTACAAAATAAGAAAAGAACTGAGGGACAGAACTCTGGAAATGCTAAGCTATATTCAGGAGATAAACAGCCCATAACAAGACTGAGATGACAAGGGTCAAAATGGTAGGAGGAATAGGACAGAGTGGTGCCACAAACAGTCATGGAAGAGTGTAATGGGAGCACAGTGACATGAAAGCATTCTCATAAAAGTATGAAGCAGAGATCAAGTCCAGGGGCTGAAAGCAGTAGAGACTAAGGAGACCACTCTGAAGTCCTGTCACGACTCCCTCTCACTCCCAAGTACCACAAACAGAGCTACCATACCTTGGCAGCACTTTGTCTACTATTATAGACTGGACAGAGTACTATTCAAAAAAAAAAACTATTTTGCTCATATTATATTCACTGTACTCTTAAATACAAGACCCAGTGCCTTCATGGTTCTTGGCACACAGTCCCAAACACCAAATATATGTTTGCAGAGTAACCAGAATTTCAATATGAATGTCTAATTATACATACTAGACCTTGAGTCCCTCAGAAGCCATGTCTGTTTCATTCATCAAGTTTCCCTAGGACCTTGCATAATGTCAGGAACAGATGGGACTTTGATAAATAGTGACTGAAAAACTGGAATGAGTGAAGTATTAGTGGCTATTTCCTGAGGCAATTTTGCAAGATTTTATAATTTTATCACCAAAACATGTGCATGCATTTTGTCAACTTTTTTATATTAATGATTAAAAAAATGGAAACTTGAACATTCACCAAAAGGCACTGCTTAAGAGTTAGGAAGAAATGCTTTCCAGTAGAAGGAGCAAACCATGTAAATGTACACGGGAATTTTTAACAGTTTATAAGCAGCTAGATTCATGGAGAAATGCCAGCAACTTCATTTTTCCTCACAGCTTCTCTTTGAAAGAGATGGGCAATTACAGGGAATAAAAGCAGCATGGTACTACTTAGACAGGAAACAGTCCAGGAGCAGGCTTATGCCATAAAGCTTAGTGGGAAAACAGACTTCCCAAGATCTGGGTCTGGTAGAGTAGCCAGGTTGGAAATGGAAGTTATCACCTAATCAACATATAAAAATGACATTGATAACAAGGGATCAATAACAAGAGTAGCACATTTGTAGGGGTGCCGGGGTGGCTCAGTCGGTTTAGGGTCCAACTCTTGATTTCGGCTCAGATTGTGATCTTGCAGTTCATGGGACTGAGCCCTATGTCAGGCTCCATGCTGACAGCACGAAGTCTGCTTGAGATTCTCTCTCTGTCTCTCCCCCACTCATTCTCTCTTTATCTCTCTCAAAAGAAATAAATTTAAAAAAAGAAAGCAAATTTGTAACTCAACTGGAGAAAATATAAAACCTATAAAGGAGAATGCTAGCTAGCGATTAGAAGTCTCATACTATAAATTTTTTGACCTGTCATCTGCTTAGGAAATATAATGGGGATTTTATAATTGAGCTACTAATTGAACAATGCAAAACTACACAGATGATATACTAATCAACAGCATATAATATACACTGCAAAATTAATTTAACGTGCGCTATAAGGGTCTGTTGGGCTAGACGACAATAAACAAGGAGAGCTGAATAAGGAGCCACCAAAAGTCTTGGATGTAGGAGAACTATGCCCAGTTTTAGTCAATGAAAGGTGATAATGAGAAGGGAACAGAAATAATCTGAAGATGTAGACAAACCCAGGGAAAGGGTGATACTGTACTAGCAGAAGGATATTCAATAACATTTCTCCTTAAAATTGGACACTCACAAATCTATTCCTTGTTCTATTATTTCTTTTTGTTGCTTTAGGACTTCAAACTGTTCTGGATTATCAGTGCCAGACATCTGTGTACTGTAGCTGCCTATTCCTGATGATGATGTTGACTCCAGGGAATTTAAACTTCCGTATCTGTTTATTGTCTCAGGGTGTTTGATTTCATTCGTCTCTTGTTCTAAGGGTTTTTCCTGACCTGTAAGTAGAAAGACTGATACAGTAAATCATTCTTTCAAAGAAAAAAAATGTAAAAGGTTAAAAAAAAAATTGTCAAGTAAGGCAAGATATTTTAATGCTTCTTAGATAATTATGCAATACAAACAATTAGGTGCCATCCCAGACAATAAACTTTGATACTAAAACACACTGCAATTAGTATCTGTGTAATTTGCACCATTAAAAGTTCTTTTTGTAGTTGCAGTGCTAAGTATCCACTGCGTTTCTGCTCTCAGCTCATGCCACAGAAGGAATAGTTTCCCCTCAAAGGACTGCTGACTGATGTAATACTAGGGTAGACCTGCAGCATGAGTTTTTCTCCTAGTAAGGGTAAATGCCAAACACAGGTGAACAAATCAATCTTAAAACATCTTGGCTTGTATAGGTTTCTTCTATAATTATCTTTTACTTAAATTGCATAAATATTCTTCACTTTAATGTGGTATTTAAAGTATTTCAAGGAAGATTTAGAAAGAAAAAGTTTGGACAACTAAGTTGGAAATACATAATTCTAAAGCTCATATTGAACTCATACAGAATGCTTCTTTATCAGCTAAATGAGCAAAGAGGTCACGAAACTGGTCTAATGGCAACTGGAATTATCCTCTCGCAAGTATCATTTACTTGAAATGACAAAGAATTATAACTCAAAATGCCACCTTACCAAGAGTTGTCTGAGAGTTGGGATTCACATACTGATCCTTACTCCATTCAACCATACACTTCAAAATCGACACTAAGCATTCTAAGCCTTTTTTCCTCAGGCTCAGTTCCTACGAAATAATTCATAAAAAGAATAAAACAAAAAGCTCTTTAAAGGAAAACACATAGCTCTTCCTTGGCCAAGTTTAAATTTGAAAGTGCTTTTAAAGTTCTTACCTGAACATTACTCATACCAAGTTCTTGACTGCCCCGTCCTTGAGCAATTTTTGATAGATCATTTACTAGTCTTTCAAATATATTTGCTGCATTTAAGTCGCAGTCATAGTTTACATAAATATCCACTACACTCTGAGCATCTGTAACAATATAATATATTATGTTTAACAAGAAGCATCTAGTATAGGAGTATAGTAAATATCTCTTAATAAGAAAAGATAATAAAGAAGGATAATTTCAAATACCTGCACAGATCCTTGTCAATGTCTGAATAACCATCCATTTGTGGTCAAATGAGCTGGTAGAAGTTTCCAAAATGTATAGGAAAATTTCTTTAAAGAACACCTGTGATTAGGGAAAAACTTCTGTTTAAAATAGTGTTTATAATTCATATATATGATCACTTTTTAAATATCCCAAAGCTATAGAGCAGAGATTATGACCCAGGCTCCTCTGGAGACCTTTTGAGTAGTCCTTGTAGTAGGAGCACTGCACTTCACAATATTTTGTTTGCTATCACACAGCCACTACAAAAGAAATCTGCAAAGATCTGGAGCTCCTCTGCATGATAATTTCATGAACACATTTATAAAACCAATGTTTCATACTTCACTGTTTAATCCCCCAAAGAGTATAAATTATATTCTGTTCATCAGTTATGTTTTACAGACATCATAGTACCAGGTGTTTAATTTTCCTAGATTTAAATGTACCTAATGTTCTAATCCACACAATAAAAATAATCTCTTACACTATGGCATTTTTTATAATTACTCTTTTGGGGCGCCTGGGTGGCTCAGTCACCTATTAAGCCTCCAACTCTTGATTTCAGCTCTGGTTACGATCTAACAGTCTATGAGTTCCAACTCTTCCTCAGGCTCCACACAGACAGTGTAAAGCCTGCTTGGGATTCTCTCTATGCCTCTCCCCCGCTTACGCACACATCCGCACTCTCTCTCTCAAAATAAGTAAATTTAAATTATAATTACTCTCATGGTGGAAATCTCTACTGTCTGTAAACAAATTATTTTTCAGTATTTTTTACCCCAAATAATGTCAAATACAATCAGTTAATCAACCTAATTAAACAAATTATGATTTAAGAGCTAAGAAAGAATTTTTAGATTCAAATTTATTTTGGAAAAATGACTGATTTAAGAGGGGATAACAAAACAAAATGAAACAAAACACCAGAAGTCACATATTAACCTTTGTGAAGGTTATGTGCTCCAGAAATTCATA
This sequence comes from Panthera uncia, assembly GCF_023721935.1. Lineage (NCBI taxonomy): Eukaryota > Metazoa > Chordata > Mammalia > Carnivora > Felidae > Panthera > Panthera uncia. The sequence goes on along the minus strand of NC_064812.1, from coordinate 64,879,094 downwards.
CTGATAACATGAGGTGACTAACATCTTCTCCCTCCTAATTGGGTGAGGTACCAACTGAGGTAGCCCAAAAGAAATGTGCTTTTCTTTCACAAAATCCAATACATTTCTATTACTTCCTTAATGTCACCACCATTTCCTGTAAGACCATAACTTTTTAAGAAGGAGGGACTGGGTCTTTCTTGCTGAGTACTGTGTCCACACTGCAAGGCATAAAGTAGGCAACCATTTAAATACTTACATAGAACATACAAAATGTATGTTAATACAAGAAGAAAAATGGAAAAACTACAAATAATGTGGAGATTAAACAACACATTACTGATCAACTGGGTCATAACTACCTAAAGAAAAAAGAAAACAAATACAACACCCCAAATTCTGTATGATGCAGCAAAAGTGGTTCTAAGAGGGGAATCACAGCAATACAAGCCTAAAGCCTACTTCAAGAAACCAGAGAAATCTCAATTAAACAGCTTAACTTTACACCTTAGGGAATTAGAAAAAGAAGAATACATGGAACCTAAACTCAGTAGAAGGAAGGAAATAGTAAAGATCAGAGTAAAAAATAATAAATATGGACTAAAAAGACAATAGAAAAGATCAAAAAACAATTAGCTGATTCTTTGAAAAGATAAACAAATTGACAAACCTTCAGGTAGACTGACCAAGAAAAAAAGAGACAGGACTCAAATAAAATCAGAAATGAAACAGTAGGTTACAACTGATTTCACCGATATAAAAAGATCACAGAAGACTACTATGAACAATTATATACCAGCAAATGGGACAACTAGAGGAAATGGATAAATTTCTAGAAACACACAATCTTCCAAGACTGAATCAGGAAGAAATAGAAAATCTGAATAGACCAATTACTAGAAAGGAGACTGAATCAGTAATCAGTCCCTTCAATCACTGGTGTTGGGCAAACTGGACAGCTGTATGCGAAATGATGAAATTGAACCACTATCTTACATCATATGCAAAATTAACTCAAAATGATTAAAGACTTGAAGGTAAGACCTTTAACCATAAAACTCCTAGAAGAAAACATAGATGGTAAGCTTCTTGACATCAATCTTGGTGATGTCTTTTTGGATCTGATTCTAAAGGCAAGGGAAACAAAAGCATTAAACAAATTAAACAAATGGGACTATATCAAACTAAACAGCTTCTGCACAGTGAAGAAACCACTATTATTGAATGGAAGAAGACATTTGCAAACCATATATTTAATAAGGGGTTAATATCTAACATATATAAAGAACTTACACAACTCAATAGCAAAAAACAAAACAAAACAAAACAAAACAAAACAAAACAAAACAAAAACCCAACCAATTAAAAACTGGGCAGAGGATAAAAACAGACATTTTTCCAAAGGAGACATACAGATGGCCAACAGGCACAATGAAAAGATGCTCAATCAGGGAAATGCAGGGGCGCCTGGGTGGTTCAGCAGGTTAAGCATCCGACTTCAGCTCAGGTCATGATCTCACAGTTAGTGAGTTCGAGCCGCGGATCAGGCTCTGTGTTGACAACTCAGAGCCTGAAGCCTGCTTCGGATTCTTTGTCTCCCTCTCTCTCTGCCCCTTTCCCACTCATGCTTTGTCTCTCTTCCTCTCTCAAAAATAAGCAAACATGAAATATATATAAATACATACATACACATACATATTCATATAAATATATAAATGTATGTATATACCTGGGAAATGCAAATCAAAACCACAACAAGAAACCGCCTTAAACCTATCAGAACATCTATTATCCAAAAGATAAGAAATAACAAGTGTTGGCAAGGATGTAGAGAAAAGGGAACTCTTGTACAGTTTACAATGTAGCACAGCTACTATTGAAAACAGTATGGAGGTTCTTCAAAAGATTAAAAGTAGAGCTACAATATAATCCATCAATTCCACTAATGGATATCTCTACAAAGAAATGAAAACACTAATTTGAAAAGATAGATGATCCCTATGTTTACTGCAGCATTATTTACAATAGACAAGATACAGGAACAATCTCCAAGTCTACTGGTAGATGAATGGATAAGGAAGATAGGATATTTATGTACAATGGAACACTACTCAGTCATATAAAACAAATCTTGTTATCTGCAACAACATGGATGAATCTTGTGGGTATTATGCTAAATGAAATAAGACAGAGAAAGACAAATGCTGCATGATTTCACTTACATGTGGAGTCCAAAAAACAAAAAAACAAACAAAAGGAAACAAAGCCCCTGACTCCTAGATAAAGAAAACAGACTGGTGGCTGACAGAGGGATGAAGATGTGGAGGTGCAAAACAGGTCCAGGGCATTAAGAGGTATAAATTTTCAGTTATAAAATAAGTCTTGGGGATGTAATACCAAGTATGGGGAATATAGTTATAATTTTGTATTAACTTTGTAAGGTAATAGATGGTAACTAGATTTATTACAGTGACCATCCTGCAATGTACACAAATGCTGATGTTGTATACCTGATACTAATGTTGTATATATGTTGTATACATATATGTATACATATATATATATGTTGTATATAATGTTGTATACCTGATACTAATATTGTCAATTATATTCAACAAACAAATACATAAAAAAAAGTTTGGAACTCTCCAATTTATGGAATAAATAAAACCACCAGATTCGGAGAAAGAGGAAAATGAAAACTTTAGCTACTCTCTATGGATTATCAAACTGTACTAATAAGCAACAGCCTTCAATTGTATTTAAGACACCATGCTTATCAACAGGGGCTCTAGAAAAACCAAACTTAAAAAAAAAAAAGATTTAAAGAGCACCTATAACATAACGTATGTAGAGTAACAATACTATCATAAACACTTTGTCTGCATAGATATTTTCTTGAAAAGTTGTGCATAAACTATTTTCTGATTTTCTGATACAAACATGTAAGTTAATGTCCATAGAAAAATTACATTACAGAAACCCTGAAGTGTATATTCTCATAAAATGAATATTCATGTAATAACAATTTCAACACTGCTTTGCAAATTTAGGTTTTCATATGTTGGCTTTGTTTTCTCCAACTAGAATACAGCTTATCAAGCATTTGAGCATGTTTAGTATTTTCAAAAACAGATTTACATTTATCGTGTCAGATCCTCAATCTCCCCATAAGGGACAATGGAGAGTAAAATAAATGTAATCTCTTTAAATATACAGAACAGTATTAAAACAATTTTGTAATGAGAATCTACCATCTGAGGAGAAAGGAAATTTTTACTAGTAGTATTTCCTTTTAAATTTGTGCTTCCAAAAATTTTATATATTGAATAAATCTGCATTTAATTTGCATTTAATCTACAAAAATAGTAATCCCAATTTAAATGATTTTTGTGATACCTGGTTCCCTATGAATTTATATTTCACAGTCGTCTAAACAGTACTTTAAAAAGTTGCATTCAAAAATCTCTAAGTAAATGAATACAGTCTTTCAAAATAATCTAATGGCAATCCAAATGCTTCATCATCAAATGAAAGACTTTTGGGTTAGTATGGAAGCAAAAGTTCCTAAAGTTGGGTTTTTTTTAATCTCCTTCATTTGTAGTTCCTGAAGATAATGGGAAAAAACTATCAAAAAATAGCAACTACTCCTACCTAGTTAAATGCCTTCCGTTATTTTAACAGATATAAGACAAACTAAAATTTGGCAATATATATGTACCAGAAATTATTTCCTGTCCAAAATTTGGCCCCAATATAAAAACTTTTCACTTAAAATATCAAGGCTTTATTCAGTCTTATTCCCATAATATCCTATGTGAATTTTAATAGATACTGTAGATTAGTAATAAAGTGTGATTGTTTTAACCATCTCAAATTTCTGGGAAAATGATAATGTATCTGTTCTGTCAGCTAATGAATTATCAATCTTTAGTTAAGACTAAATATAAAATTTATAAGAATTATAAATAAGTAAAAGGTACTGGGGGATACAGGCTTCTAGTTATGGAATAGATAAATCACGGTAATGAAAAGTATAGTCAGTGGCATTTTAATAGCATTGTATGGTGACAGATGCCAGCTACACTTGTGGTGAGCAGAGCATAATGTACAGAGTTGTCAGATCACTATGTCGTACACCGTACAGAGTTGTCAGATCACTATGTTGTACACCTGAAACAAATGTAACATTGTGCGCCAACTATACTTCAGTTTTAAAAAATTGTAACAATTAAAATGTAACCTGCCTATCAAACACATAGTTGAAAGCTAACTAGCATAAAAGCGAGGGTTTCTAAAATGTATAATGTCCCAACCAAGACAATATAATAACAACTGGTAAATGGAAACAAGCACCAATTAAGTCCAGTAAAACATAAATACCATTTTTAAATATTCAGTTATTTGAAAGTGAAAACAAAAGATCACGAACTGATACACCTGCATTATATGTGCAGCCATGGCTGGAAAACTCCCTAATTTATTAGTTCTACCAAGTCTCTGGAAATACTTTAGCACCACATGACCATTCAGACCCGGGGATAAAACTTCAGAAATAAAATATACACATTAGAAAAATAATACAAAGCAAAAATTAAAATGTCAAATTCCTAAAATATAACCTTAAAAATATAATCCTTACTAATAATAGCCTCTTTAAAGTACCCAAGACTTCGATGGCTTAAAACCATATATATAAAGTATATTTTGCAACTTTCTTTTAAGATAACCAAATTTATTATTACATGCCATATACACAATGGCAAAATTATTGTGAGGGCCAAATTAACTCAAGACAACTAGAATCACTCAACCAGTATAAATTCCTTGAAGGCAGGAGCTGTGTCTTAATTTGATTTTGTATTCTCAGTGTTTACCCAGTGCTTAGTATTTCATAAGTACACGTTAGTTAAATGGGTAAATGGAAAAAAAAGCAGCATAGCTGACTCTTGAACAATGTGAGGGTCAGGGGCACTGATCACCACATACTTGAAATCCACATAGAACTTTAACTCCCAAAAACTTAACTACTAATACCCTACTGTTGACTAGAAGCCTTACAACAACATAAACATTCAACTAACACATATTTTGTATTATATATGTATTATATACTGTATTCTTATAATCAAATAAACTAGTGAAAAGAAAATGTTACTAAGAAAATCGTAAAGAGGTGGGGCACCTGGTTGGCTCAGTCGGTTAAGCTTCCAACCTTGGCTATTGGCACAGAGCCTGCTTTGGATCCTCTGTTCCCCTTTCTCTGTCCTTCCCTCACTCGTTCTCTCCCTCTCAATAAATACATAAACTTAAAACAAAGAAAAACGAAAATAATAAGGGGGGGTGCCTGGGTGGCTCAGTGGAGTAGGCATCTGACTCTTGATCTTGGCTCAGGTCACGATCTTGCAGTTCATGAGTTTAACTCCTGCACTCGGCTATGCAGTGTCAATATGGAGCCTGCTTGGGATTCTCTCTGAACATCCCTGGCTCGTTCGCTCGCTCCCTCTCTCTCTCAAGACAGAAAAGACAGAAAGAAAGGAAAGATAGGAAAGGAAGAATGAGGGAAGGAGGGAATCATAAGGAAGAGAAAATACATTTACACTACTGTACCTGCACTTAGTGAAAAAAGTTCACATGTAACTGGGCCTACTTAGTTCAAAGCACTATTGTTTAAGGGTTAACTGTTCACAACAATACACGAATATTATTTTACGTTCTGAAAAACCTTCCAGGGTATTAATAATCTGATTTAACATGAAACAAGCGAAATACCTAACAATGCCTAAATGCAGAACATACCTCAATTTGCATCTTCAGATGCGTCTTGAAGTTTGACAACAAAGTAAGAAATATGGAAAGAGAAAGCTCAAAAACCTCTGGAACAGATGAGACTCCATTTTTTGACAGTGCAACACAGAGATACTGCTTAATAGCATTAATAAACATTTCATTTGTCCTGAAAACAGGTCCTGCATTCTGCAGAATGGATAGAAGTAACTGCAATGAAAGAATCTTGGATCGTAACTCATGAGACCTAAAATGTAAAAGAGAGGGCAAAGTATATGGACAAATTTAGTGTTATGGTATTAAAAGCTGTTCCAAAGATATTTCCTGGTACCACATAATTTCACCAAATTTTAAATAGAGAGGAACAGAAAAGTCTACAATGTAAACAAAGTACAGTATATGAATAATACTAATACTTCGCCATTAGTAATGGGTTAGTTCCCCTTATGTTCTCAAGAAGCACATAATTTCATAAACTTTTTAAATGGAAAACAATCATCCACACATATTTAAAATCAACATACTGTTCCACGAGACAAGAAAAATAAAGATTTATTACTTCTTCCTTTCTTTCACAAGTGTATTTCACTTTTTAGAAAATATCACGAACTCTTCTCAGATTAAGTACCATATTTAGTATATAATAGTTCCATAGTATATAATAGTTTCATATATAATGTGCTTTTTTCCCAGGCATGCTACTCAAAAATCCTAAAAAAGTTTTGGTTATATGACCAAGTTACAGGACTACTTCAAGGTTACTTTTTCAATAACCACTTAAGTTGTTTTCTTTTTTGAAATACAAAGAGGCTTTCAGAACATTTATCTCTTAAAGTTTACCCATTTATTCCAAATATTTTAAATAATGAAAAGCAAAAAACTACCCTTTCAGCTTAAATTTTCACTTTTTTCTCTGAACAATACACCATGCCATATTCTACTCAGTATCTAGCATTATAATTATCAGATTTCACAAATATAATTTTTCTCCCATTAAAGCAGGCATCTTAAGTCCAACAGACCAGGAAGATTGGATCCCAGGCAACTTTTCAAATGCAGAACACACTTAAACGTTCTAGCAGCTAATTCTTTTTATTCCAAATGCTATTATCCAGTCGCATTCACACCACAGACAGTAAACTTAATTGTTCCTGATTTCTACTTTAAAAATTTTATAGTTTTTAAAAAAAAAAAAAAAAAAATTTTATAGTTTTTAAGTGCCGAGTAATTCAAGGACCTAAGAAACTCTAACAAGGAATATTTAATTTCATGTAAGTGGGAACCACACAAATATTACCATCTTTGAAATAACTGGAACCAATAATATCATGGCTCATTATTACATATCAACTTTCCAAGATGGCTATGCCTCTGAATCTATGTATGTGCAGCAAATATAGTATAACACACACACACACACACACACACACACACACACACACCTTAAATAAATCAAGTTAGAAACAGTGAGAAGATTTTAAATAGCTATAGGAAAACATGGCATGGGTGAAGTATCTCCCCTTCATGTTGAAGCCTTCCAAGGCTTTTATGTTATGGCTACTTCCTAGTCTAGCTAATTTACCATCTTTTTTGCTCAATTTCAATAGTTATTAAAACCTGCAGCCTACTATTCTCTAACACATGAGTTTCTGTTATAAGTTATTTTTGTATCCCCAGCTCTAACAAAATGCCTTGTACCTAGCACTGCTCAATGTATCATGGATCATCTAAACATTTATTAACTACCTACTATCTATAAGGCATTAATTAATAAAGAAATGACCAAATGATTGTCTTATGACACAATAAAGTACACTTTTATAGGCAAAAGATGCTAGAAATTTCAGGTCTGCAGATTTTAATGGGGTAGTTTCAAACTATGAATCAAGCTTAACAAACATCTCCTGGATCATCATCTTAGCAACATCACAAAGTATCAAGAGAAGCAAAGACAAAAAAACAAAACAAAACAAAAACATAACTACAAAAAGCCATTAATTTTAGAAAAAAATCATTCAAGAGAGAAAACCATATATTCTTTAGAAAAGAAGAGTTTAGAAAATTTAATTTCTTCAGTATTCAATTCCAATGTTTAATGTCCCTGATGATCAAGGTCTTTTCTATGTTCAAAATTTCCTAATATTTGGTTTGAACCCACAGAGTAGAAGGATAATTTACATTATTTCTTATAAGAATCCTTTGTAATATTAAAGATTTCAGATCTCCAAAACTATATTCTTTTTATAGAGCTAAATGAATACCCTTCCCCCATAGTACTCCTCAAAATTCATCTATTTTCTTTTGTGTTCTTTTCATTTTGGGCACTTTAAAGAATTCTCCCTTTTCTGTTTATAGTTTTTCAAATCACACCTTTTTACATCTGACTTGGAAAACTAAACATCTGAGACTTTTAAGATTAATAACATTTTCAAATCAAGGCAAAGATGGCCTTCAGCAATAACACCAAATTCTTAAGTTACTACCTCCTTAAAGTCTTTAACAATTCAGAATGAGATGGTTATTTTTCTTTTCATAGTGAGAATAAAAAATTGAAAAAATTTTGAATACATTTTTGTAACATACATAGGGTATAATCAAATTTACATTGCAATCTGAACAACTTTAATCCTTTTTCTGTAGAGTTTATATTTTCAAAATAAAGAAAAATCAGTAAGTTATATCTCTGACTCCCAGGATTTGGGCCTAAAATGATTTTAGAACTTTTGGCTTTGGGGCTTAAAAGACGTTTCTCACTGAATCAGTACAATGTGACAAAATAAAACTATAGAAAATATAACAAATGTAACTGCTTCTAGTCTTTCTTCTCAGTTGACATTTAGAAACTGAAATGCTCTACAGTTTTAAAAAATGAAGTAGCATTGCTTACATTTCTCCACTATTTCAATATTCTTTTCTCAAAGTCACTCAGGCCTTCTTTAAGATTTCTTTCTCCAGAAAGTTCTCCTAAAATTGTCATGCTATATTACATCATGCTGCAACATTAAGAGTGTCCAAACCCAGTCTTAAGCAAGAATCAGTTACATTTGACTCACAGGAAATGAAAGATATTTGACAACTTATGACTTACAAATGGCACTTTCCTATGGCTTAAACTTACACATTCAACAGGAACCAGACAAGTGACTCCTATCTCTAAGTATTCCCTGCTCCCCACAGAGAAAGGTATCATGGCATTTTTCAGACCTTAATGAATACATAATACCTTTCATTATGAATTTTAAAATTTATGTCTCTTAGTTTTCTTAACTTTCAACTGGTAGCTTTCAGAAACCTAGCATGAGGCTACATGTAACAGGGCTATTTTAACTCCAAAGTTATTTATAATATTGAAATAAGAATTCTTTCAATCATTCAATATTTATTGAGCACCTATTATGTACCAAGCACAATCCCCTAATGTTGCTGGTATACTTTGGGAAATAGTATAAGTTATCTAGCAATTTTGGAACTATTTTTCAAGTACATTTTTTAAAAGGCAAAATAATCCTGGGGCGCCTGGGTGGCTCCGTCGGTTGAGTGTCTGACTTCGGCTCAGGTCATGATCTCATGCTCTGTGAGTTCAAGCCCCGTGTCGGGCTCTGTGCTGACAGCTCGGAGCCTGGAGCCAGCTTCAGATTCTGTCTCCATCTCTCTCTGCCCCTCCCCCACTTGCTCATGCTTGCTCTCTCTCTCTCTCAAAAATAAATAAACATTAAAAAAAATTTTTAAAAAAAGGCAAAATAATCCTAAAATACATTTTTCAGGGTTCTACAGGACAAAAAGAACATAAGAAAAACCAAAGACTATCTTATAGTAAGTAAGTTTTCAAGATTAAATACTGTATGTGTCAAGCAGAATGTCCAATGACTTACTTTGGATCGGGTGGTCCATCTGACAGTGGTTTCATGGACAGTTTACACAATGACCTGAATACTAGAAAGGCATCCTTTTGTAAAATGTGGGAAAACTTAGCACCAGGTGAAGGTCCTGAAGAATTTCCAGATTCCTAAACAAGTTAATATACCATGTAAATAGAGACATCTGACAGTGTAAAATCATTTCAGCCTTCTATGTATTCTATTCAGTTCAGTAATACAGGGGGTTCTATTGGAAAAAAAACCTGATGAAGAATTTGCCACATTGCTTCTCTTTAATCTGTCATACCACCTTAGCTCCCCAACAATAAATACCTTAAAAAAATAAATTATTTAAAAATATTCTCTCTTTGCTACCAAAAACTCTTCAAAATTTATCCATTTCATACCATTACTAACAAAATCTAGCACATCATGCCCTGACAAGACACCTCATCCATTGCCTAAACCATGCTTTTTACTACCTGTCATTTAGTGTTTTCTGTTTTTGTCCTATTTTAGCTATTTTGCACAGATAGACATAAGACAGCAGAAACTGTCAAGGCAATGTTTAAAACTTATTAACTGATGAAGGTCAACAAGGCCAAGAAAGTTGAACCCTACATACGGGTCAATGATACAGGGTAGGACTTCCTTATCTAAAAGGATAAGAAGGGGCGCCTGGGTGGCTCAGTTGGTTAAGTGTCGACTTCGGCTCAGGTCATGATCTCACAGTTTATGGGTTCGAGCCTTGCGTTGGGCTCTGTGCTGACAGCTCAGAGCCTGGAGCCTGCTTCAGATTCTGTGTTTCCCTCTCGCTCTGCCCCTCCCAACTCATGCTTTGTCTCTCTCTCTCTCTCTCTCTCTCAAAAGTAAATAAACATTAAAAAAAAAATTAAAAGGATAAGAATAAAAACACACTAAATATAGGGTAGGGGGGATCAGGAGAACCTTATCACTACCATAGTTCAGATTTCATTTAGCCCTGAATGAAAGTAAGATGAAGTTCCCTATTCTAAAAGTTCTTCCTCATCCAGTGATACTAGAATTGTCCTACAAATATATGATAAAAATGTTCTTTTTAAATGTAATTTCAATGGGGTGTACAAAGAGAAGATGTGAACACATTTGAAACACAGCTTAGAGTTGGAAATTTAGCTACCAATATATTTAGGGAATAAACTGCTTTGATTTGTATCAGTGAGAAAAAACTAAGTCTTTATTTCCCCAAACTGTAATCAGCAAGCATTATCAACTGGATACATTCACCACAAAGTGCTGGTAGCCTATAAATGTGTAAGATTAACAGGACATCTGCTGCCCCCCATTTATACCTGAGTATCATTGGAAGAGACAGACAATCTGTCATCAGGTAAAGATGGTGTATATGCAACAGAAATTGGTGTTCCTGGAATTCCATTTGCTTGGATATTTTCACTGTCGCTACCATCCTCTATAGTTCCAATGTTGCCATCTGCACTTGCATTTATAGTCGTCCTTTCTCCCATATCTAAAATGGTAAGAATAAAAAAACATGCAAATATATCTGACTTAAGTATACTGAAAAGGCATAAAGAGTATTTAAAACGCAACAATGGCAGGAAAGCAATGTGAAATAGTATGAATTGGCACCATTTAAAGGTTAGTATACTTAGTAGTAAGTATGCATTTGGAATACATCCAAATACAATCCTTAAGTAGCTCTAGCTATGAAACACACTCAGCTGATGAAAGGCTAACTGGGATGTGCCAAAACAGAAGCTTGCTTTTAGTCTATATTGTCATCTACTAAACTTGGTTCTAATGAATGCTAATTCCTTAAGATGTTAAGACAGTGTCTTCCAAAAAAAAAAAAAAAAATATCCCATTATCAAGCAAGTTAGAGAAATACTGGGAAATAGCTTCCTTTATTACAGTCTTTAATTTGCTCTCCAAAGAGAATATATGATATGCAGTGTTTCCAAAATTTATTTTACAATGAGCTCCTCTTCCCCTTTTTAGAATAGCTATTAATAACTCCATATTCTTTGGAACACATATATGGAAAAAATGGTCTATACCCCTGAATATTTTTTAGTATGTCACTCTGAATAATCATACTTTTAATTAATATAAACAGAAATAAATGATTTCTGGTAGAACAGATATTACAAATAATACCAAGTTTCGTAGCTACTCTAGATATAATTATGTTATTTTAAGAAAGAAATACATACATGTCTGTGGCCATAACTAGCAGGAAATTGCTCATTTCATGCTATCAATCAAAAGAGAACTATAAGCAAGGGAAATATACTATACTGAGTAGATTTTGAAATAGGAAAGACCTATGTTTCAATCGTGTCTTTCCCATTTAACTGGATAACTTATTTCATCTTTCTTTGTCTCAGTTTCTTCATCAGCAGCAAAAATAATGTTAATGAGGAATCACCAAAACACACATACCCTACACACACACAACACATAAAGAACATAAATGATTCACAATAAGTGGTAGCTATAATTCTGTAGATATATGGTAATATATGCCCAATTTCTGATTGATTCAGTAATGAAAGGAGTGTATCTCATGCCCCTAGTCTAAAGCTGCTTTCTGCTCTCCAAATTAGAATATCCTAGATAGATTAAACTGGATAATTTCAAAGCGTGTTTTGCAATTAACAACTGGTACATGAAGATACTGATAAAATATATTTGGGAAGCTCTGTGCTGCACAAAATAAGACACTAGTTTTCCCAGTAGACCTTTCTGGAGCTTTAACATGCTAGTGTTAGACATACTAAATATACTATCCTAATATATATGTGTATAATATATATGTATTTATGTGCTAAATGCTATTGCAGCTTTTAAATATGTGTTATTTACTACATATATCTTACATATATGTTTAATAGCAAAGAATTCTCTGGAAGAAGTAAAAAAATTTAATAACGACTATCAGAAATGGATAATCCCTCAAAGCTTATTCCATTTTCTCTCAGTACCTAATTACACCTTCTCCCACTGCCTCCCCCCACCACTTTCCCTTAACAAATGACTTTCACATTCTACGTAGTTAAGAAGTCAGGCAACTCAACTAAGAAGTAGGTAGGCTACCTCAATCTCCCTTGTCCTACCATAAAGCTCCTTGACACCAATAATTTTTTTCCCCCTCTTATTTCAGGGGAAAAAATATTCCTTTGCATTTCTAAAGTGAACTATTCATTCACCCTCAAATTCATCTCTTCTTGCATTCATTTGTGTCTTCCCTCCCCAAGTATTCTCTTATAACATTACATTTTCATGTATATGACTGAATCTTCCTCATAACATACTCAAATCTCACTGGAAAAAAATCTTCCTTTAACTCTTGCTATACCTCTGCTACTGCCCATTTTTCTCCTTTTTATCAAATTTCTAAGAGGAATAATCAATATTCACTGATGATACTTTCCTTCTTCCCTTCCTAGTATATTCCTCAAAAGAAATCAAGAACATTCTATGATTTTATTTTCAGGTTTTGAAGCCAGACATCCTAGAGTTGGAATCTTCATTTTACTGCTTCCTACAAGTTAACTTAAAATCTCTCAATTTTCTCATTGTAAAAAAGAGAACAGTACCAGCACCTAAACATCCCAGTGCTTGGGGAGGATTAAATGAATAAATGTAAATAAAGCAAATAAAGGCATTTGGGATATACAGAAAGTACTTAATAGAGTTAGATATTATTATTCTCTCTGTTTTCTCTTCTAACTGTTCCCTAAACATTAAGTGTAGACTTTTGTTTTCAAGATGGTAAATAGAGTCAATTAAAAATTAACTTCTCCTTTGATAAATCCCACTGAAATTACTAGGAGAAATATAAACAAGAGACAGATGTGATGTTTCTAACATTATTGCTATATTTCATCAGTAAGTTTGATAATTGTTGGTCTGGTATTTTTCACTGGTATGAAAAAATTCAAGTTAAGACTGATTTGAAAAAAAAAAAGTAAAATCACACCCAGGCGCGCGCTCACACACACACACACATACTCATATACTTAATTTGACAGAGTATCCTCCAAAAAACAATAGCAATTATCATACCTACTAGTGAAATACAGCAATAATGTTAAAAACAAAATGAGGTTCGAACCAATGTTATATAATAGAAACAAAAGGACAAAAATGAGGAATAAATACTGTAAAAGAAAAAAATACAAAATATATTTTTCACCAAGAAAACCCAAGATTATCAAATAAAAAACGCTTAGAAAATATCAGAGTTCAGAAGATGAATAAATAGGAGGTAAATATGGAAAACAAGGGTTTTTCTATATTCCAATTAAATTAGGAAGTGGGAACTGTTTGTGGCCATTGCTTAAGTGCCAACAGTCAAAATGAAGTTCAATCCCTTTGTGACTTCTGACCAGAGCAAGAACTGTAAAAGTCATTTCAATGCACCTTCCCATATTTGCAGGGAAATTCTCCTCTTTCCAAAGAGCTGACACAGAAGTACGCAGTTCGATCCACACACACCCAGAGGATGAGGAAGTATAGGCTGTATGAGGACACAACAGAGGTCAGCAAACTGGCAAAGTAGCTCAGGTGTATGGGAAGAAATACGTCATCTACACTTAGCAAATGAGTGACAGAAGACAAATGGCACAGCTGCCCACATGGGCATTCACCCTAGCAGGATGGTTATCACTAGACTAAAACAGGACAAAGACCACAAAAAGATCGTTGAACATAAAGTCAAATCTCACCAAGTAAGAAAGAAAAAGGACAAATATAAGGAAGAAACAACTGAGAAGATGCAGTAATAAAGTAATCTTATATATGACTTTATAAACTTAAAATGAAAAAAATAAATTAGGAAGTGTGGGAAAAAACTCATCCAAAATACTATCAAAACTGAAACAAAAAAGGGGCACCTGGGTGGCTCAGTCGGTTAAGCATCTGACTTCAGCTCAGGTCATGATCTCATGGTCTGTGAATTCGAGCCTCACATTGGGCTCTGTGCTGACAGCCTGGAGCCTGCTTCACATCTGTGTGTGTGTGTGTGTCTCTGTCCCTCCCCCACTTGTGTTCTGTCTCCCTCCTTCCCTCCCTCCCTCAAAAAATAAATGACATTAAAAATTTTTTTTGTTTAAAACAACTAGAACAAAAAACAGAGAAATAATTTAACAGGAAATGTGAAGGAGCCAAAGAAAGAAACAATGAAATTTTACTGAGTGACATAGAAGATCTGACTGAATGAACTTCTGTGTCTGGATAAGAAGGTTTAATACTACAAAGAAGATGCAGCTCCCCAAGTTAAGAACACAATACAACTCCAATCACTAACTAACTTTTTTTTAATTGAATGAATTGGCTCTAAAGTTATGTAGCATACACTTAACAGATGTTTACAAAAACTGACTGGCAAGGGGATGGGGGACTTGCACTACAAAGACTAAAATGTACTATAAAATTAAAATATTTTAAACAATTCAGCACTGAATACAAATAAATAGCTCAATGTTACTACAGAGAAAACTCCAGCAGAATCATGTAGGATAAAATTGGCACTTCAAATTAATTGGGAAAGGATTATTCTATAGGTTAGCTATGCAATCTCATACTATACACGAAAAATTAATTTCAGATGAATTAAAGATCTGAATTCAAAAAATTAAAAAAGTATTAGAAAAACGTATAGCAGACTATTTCTGTAGTTTTGTGGTAAAATCCATTCTAAGCAAGACAAAAACAGAATTCACAAAGAAAAAGGCAGTATTTGTTAAATTTTTTATGTGGTCAAATATCTGCTCAGAACAATAACCTAAGCAAAGGCTAAACAAAATGAAAATAAAACAAAGACTAGAAAAAAATATTTAAAATACACTGAATAAGGGTTAATTTCTTAATATGAATAAATCTTGAAATCAGAACAGAGAAACCAAAAAACTGAAAGGAAATCGCTAAGAAGTCATGAATAGGCAATTCAGAAAAGTATAAATAACCCATAGACACTCAGTTGGACCATGAAACTGCCAACATTTAACCTACAAAAATAATGACTGCTCCCTGTGTTTTGACCCTACAAGTAATCAAAAACAAATTAAAATAAGATATAATCCATCTAGCAAAGTGATATTAAACAGCATTACATATAAATTTTAAATGCCCATACACTTTGATCAAAGTATTCCTTTTCTTAGAAGTGTATCCTAAAGTGCTAAAAGATATCTGTAACAAGAATGCTCTTCAGAGCAGTGTATCAAAGTCAAAAGACTTGGGAAAATAATAAACTGAAAGAAAATATTCATAAAATATATCACAGAATCCTAATGTAAAAAGGATTCTTAAAAATTAAGGGAAAAAAATCAAGGATAACAGAAGGATGAAAACCTGATAGAATGAAGACATGAATAGATGATTCACTAAAAAAAAGTAATACAATGGCCCTTACATATGATATATTTAATTTCATTCATACAGAAATGCAAATTAAAACCCAACTAAGTAATGGCTAAAGAAGATGTGGTACGCCTATACGATGGAATATTACTTAGCCATAAAAAAGAAGGGAGTCTTGCTTTTTGCAACAACATGGATGGATCTAGAGGGTGTAATGATAAGTGAAATAAGTGAGAAAAAGACAATTATCATATGATTTCACTCATATGTGGACTTTAAGAAACAAAACAAAGAAAGAAAAAAAATAAACAGACTCCATTTAAATATAGAGTACTGGAGGTTACCAAAGGGGAAGTGGGGGATGGGTGAAATAGGTGCAGGAGATTAAGAGTACACTTATGATGAGCCCTGAGTAATGTACAGAATTGCTGAATCACTACACTGAATACCTGAAACTAACAGAACACTGAATATTAAATGCACTAGAATTAAAAAAAAATAAACTAAGATAGAGTTCTCACCTAACAGGTTGGCAAAAATACAAAAGTTTAAATTCCACTGGCAATTATGGATAAAAAGGAATTCTCATACATTGCTGGTAAGAGTGCAAAATGGTGCAACACTTGTGAAGGGATATTCAGCAACAGCTAATTAATTTTCATACTCATTTACCACCTGACCCAGTAATCTCACTTCTATGAATCTTCCCTCAAGATAAACCCCCACAAATACAAAACAATACAGATGTATATGGCTACTCACTGCAGCAATATCTGTAATAGGAAAGCACTGGAAACAACCAAAGTTCCTGTCAGTAGTGGATTGGTTAAATCAACTATGATACATCCACGTAATAGAGTCAAGAGAAAAAAAAAATAAGGAAAATCTCTATCAACTGAAATAGAAGGATTCCTAGAATATATTAAATGAAAAAAAGGGGGGACCAAAAAAAAAAAAAAAAAGGGAGGAGACATACAGTGTTTTGCCAAAGAGAAATAATCAGAATACTTGCTTATTACTCTGGGAGAAATACACACACACATAAAGGATAAACTAAAAGGTAATGAAAGTGGCTACCTATAGAAGGTATGTCAGCAAAGGAAGGAATGGATAAAAGAATTCTTTGAGTCAATATTTTATATAATTTTGACTTTGAATCATGTATAGGATCTTCAATTAAATCAAAACAAAACAGGGGCGCCTGGGTGGCTAAGTCAGTTGAGTGTCTGACTCTTGACTTGGCTCAGGTCAAGTTTTTGCAAAAATCAGGTTGTGGGATTGAGCCCTGCATCAATCAAGCCCTGCTTAGTATTCCCTCTCTCTCCCTCTGCTCCTCTTCCCTGCTGGCTCTCTCTCTCTCTCTAAAATAAAAAATAAAAACAAAAATAAATTACATTAAATCAACAGTTAATACAGTTTACTACTGTAAATTCTGTAATTATAAATAGTATTATTATTCACCATTAGTAGAAAATGTACTAAATACATATGTAATTTTTTTTTTTTGAACTTTAAATTAGTTGTTGCTGGTAATGATACACTGTTGCTGAGAATCTGGGATTTTACTGTGGGAAAAGGGAGATACAAATATGAAATGCTGGGAAAAGGGAGATACAAATATGAAATGCAGGAAGATGAAGAGAAACCTAGTGGCACTGGATGTGAACTGCAACTATCAATATGATTTGTGATTGTAGATCTATCTCACTACACTAGAAAGGCCAGGAAGTAACGACACCTCACTAGCACACCTAGTCTCTAAATACAATTGCCCACTAAAAAGAACAAAAACTCCTTAAAGAACTAACTGATTCCAGGGCTAAGGCAAGAGGAAGTCGAACGTTTAACTTAAAACATCTCACTGTTCCAGAAAACAAGAAGTGCTCCAAGATAATGGAATCACATCACAAAGACACAGGAGCTGGATTCCTATTGGCCAAATCGGGAACAAATAATGACGGTAAATGATTATAATACACTGAATAACAAAAGAATTCATGAGTTCACAGTATTATTTTTTTTAAGGGGAAGCACTCTTATCTATAGAAAAGTGTCAATTAATGTTAGAATCACGAAATCACTATTTGGTAAACAATGTAGTATCTAAAGAAGTCAAGGATCATCAATGGATGCTAAAACCACTAAGTGGATGGATCCTCATATGACTTCAACCTATCACTCTCGAATTATTTCTTTCAGTTGACCCTTGAACAACACGGGGGTTAGGAGTGCTGACCCCTCAAATAGTTAAAAAGCCACATATAACTTATGACTTCACAAAACTTAACTACTAATAGCCTCTGTTGCCCAGACGTCTTACTGATAACATAAACAGTCGATAAACACATATTTTGTATATTACATGTATTATATATTGTATTCTTACAATCAAGTAAACTAGAAAAAATATAAAGAAAATCATTAAGAAAGAGAAAATACAAAAGCGCCTGGGTGGCTGAGTAGGTGCTGGACTCTTCAACTCAGTTCAGGTCTTGATCTCAGGGTCGTGAGTTCAAGGCTCGCACTGGGTGTGAAGCCCACTTCAAAAAGAAAGATGGGGTACCTGGCTGAGTGTCCGACTTCAGCTCAGGTCATCATCTCATGGTTTGTGAGTTCAAGCCCTCCATCAGGCTCTGTGCTGTCAGTGCAGAGCCCACTTAGGATCTTCTCTCTCTCTCTCTCTCTCTGCCCCTCCCCTGCTTGTTCTCTCTCTCTCTCTCAAAAATAAATAAACATTAAAAAAAGAAGAAAAATACATTCATAGTACTGTATTTATGGAAAAAAATCCACATATAGTGCACTCATGCAGTTCATTATTGAATGGTCAACTATAGTTATAAAGGGAAAAATGCTCCCTTACAATGAAGAGACCTAGTGCTCACCATTAACCAAGTGATCAAACATCATCAATATGGGTAACTTGTTATGTATCAATTAACATAACATGATGTAATAAGAAGTACCAACATTACCTATGCAGTATTCTTGCCAAATACATTTACTCTAAATCAGGAAACTACCCTATCAACTCAAAATATGTAACATTCGACAAGACAATTTCATACTCTTTAACAAAAGGTAAGTGTTATGAAAGATGGGGGGAAAGACAAGAGAACTTGTTCTAAACAGACCAAAGAGACACAATCAAATGCAGTGAGCGTACCCAGATTGGGCCCTGTACTTAAAAAGGAAAAGGAAAAAAAGGATATAAGAGAGACGATTTGGGAATTTGGGAACATTATAAAATGTAGTATTTATATTAGATATTCTTGAAATAGTGTTAATTTTCTTAGGTGCAAAAACGAATTACGGTTATGTATGAGAATGCCTTTATTCTTAGAAAAGATATGCTGAAGTAAGAGAGTAAAGCATCAGGATATATATAACCCATCTTTAAATGGTTCAGCAAAGGCAAGCAAAACACACACATTTACATACACGTATGTGTGTAGGTCTATTTAAACACACATAAAATGAATGTATCAAAATTTTTAACAACTAGTGAATCCAGAGAAAGGGCATACAGGTGTTCATTGCATTGTTCTTTGGATTTTTCTCTAGGTATGAAAATGTTCTAAGTAAAAAGTTGCAGAAAAATCAAAGAAATTTCACTTCACACTCTGTATTGATATGTATTCAAGACTGGTAAAGAGTTTTTTGCAAAAGGCCAGTTAGTAAACATTTTAGGCTTTGCAGGCCATATGGTCCCTGGTGCAAAGACAGCCACTGTAGGCAATACATAAATAAGCATGTGTTCTAAAAAAGCAATATTTACAAAAATAGGCAATGGGCTAAATTTAGCTCATGGAACATAATTCGCCATCCCCTAACATGTATTACTAAACTTCTAAAGAACGCATGGGCACATAATGCTCTTTCTTCCCTAAGTTTACAAGGGTTTTTGTTTTTAAATTCGGACTTCCCAGGAGCATGGCCTCTTCTTTAGTCTCTATACTTGCCCATTCAATGATTTTATGGCTTTAACTACTACTTTATAACAAAATGATTCCCATCTATAGCACCTGTCTTGATATCTTAGGCCAGATTTCTAGATTTCTATTATGTGTATCATAAAATTTCCACATGGATGGTGCACTAAAAAATTAGTAATTTTTTCTCCCAAGCCAACTTTTCCTCCAACATAATTTAATTCTACCAATTCCACAACCATCCACCTACCCATTTAGACTCAGAAACTGGGATACCACCGAAGCAGAGATGAGTTAACATAGCAGGCCCAAGACTGCTTGCAAGGTTGGTCCTTGGCTGGCACCTGGAACTACATTTTGGAAGAGTTTGCACTATTCCCAGACCCAGTAGGAGTGGCTTACTGTGCCTAAACTGTACAAATAATGTGGTTTATGCTAAATACAGCTTTCCTTCTGGAAATCTGAAATTTGGGTACATGCAAGTAGAGGGTGCCAACAAAACTTTGGGCACTGAGTCTAATGAGCTACTCTGGTAGCCAACACCTACAATCTGATGTGGAGGAATTAAGCGCTTCCTGTGTGACTTTACAGAGAGAGGGCTCTTGGAAGTAAGCACCTGATTTCCTTCAGACATTGCCCCACGTCTTTTCCCTTTGATGATTTTGTATCGTACTCTTACATGGTAAAAATTTTAGTGGTGATTATAATTATATGAGGAGTCCTATGAGTCCCTCTAGTAAATCACAAAACCTTGAGATATTCTTGGGGTCTTTAACATACCTTATAATTTCTTTTTCAGCAAGGTATTTAATCAGTTACAAGGTCTTTTTTTTTTTAATGATTTATTTTAAGTTTATTTATTTATATTGAGAGAGAGCCAGCATTGGAGGGGAAGACAGAGAAAGAGAAAAAGAGAGAGAGAGAGAGAGAGAGAGAGAGAGAGAGAGATTGAATGAATGAACGAATGAATCCCAAGCAGGCTCTGCGCTGTCAATGCAGAGTCTGACGCAGGGCTCAATCCCACGAACCATGAGATCATGACCTGAGCTGAGATCAACAGTTGGACAAGTAACCAACTTGAGCCACCCAGGCACCCCAGTTGCAAAGCCTACTTGATTCAACATTCAATATCTCACTTCTCATTCACATTTTCTTCATTTCCACTGTTTCTGTCCTGCTGAGGATTCCATTACTGCACTGGTCTCCTATTGTACTTTCTACTTCCGCACTTCCTTCTTCTAACAGAATAATTCTAATCATTCCATCTATTAGTTAAAAAATTCATAATGGTAACTCATTTTGTGATAGAATAAAGTCTAAAATCCTAAACTTTTAATTAGTAAGCTTAAGATTTCTTTAACCTTAGGGGTGCCTGGGTGGCTCAGTCAGTTAAGTGTCCAACTCTTGATTTCAGCTCAGGTCAGGTCATGATCTCATGGTTCGCAAGTTTGAGCCCCACACCCACTCAGGCTATGTGCTGACAGTGTAGAGCCTACTTAAAGTTCTCCCTCTCCCTCTCTTCCCTGCCCCCTTAAAAAAAAAAACAAAGAGGAGCGCCTGGGGGGTTCAGTCAGCTGAACGTCTGACTTGAGCTCAGGTCATGAACTCATGGTGTTTATGAGTTCAAGCTCTGCATCAGGCTCTGCACTAACAGCTCAAAGCCTGGAGCCTGCCTCAGATTCTGTGTCTCCCTGTCTCTCTGCACCTCCCCTCCCCTCCCCCCAGCCCCTCCACCCAGCTCACACTCTCTCTCAAAAATAAATAAACATTAAAAAAAAAAAATCTCTTTAACCTTAGTTTCTATTGTATGACATCACATACTCTATACTTCAGCCAAACTACCACCTGCCAATTCCCAAACCATCCTCTCCTCTAAATCTGAACTAACAGAGTTTCCAATACATCAAATACCATTCCCCAAACTTGTGTGAATCCATATAGTCTAAGTTCAAGTGTCATCACCTACATGAAGTCCTCCCGGATCATTTTAGAAATAATCACTTTTTACAAAATTTTAATAGGATGTTAGCTATTTCTTTCTAACGGCACTTATCACTTTATACCTTGTATTAGTCTTACATACATACATTCCAGAACCCCCTTCTTCCAGAGCATGGTCTATCTTGGATTAACTTTTGTATCCTCCTACAGTGCCACACAACTGTACGTACTTCCTTAGTATTTGCTGAATGAAAAGATGAAAAAACAAGAAGGCAATCAGATGAATGCCTGGTTCTAGTGTTTCATTAAAGGAGAAAAGATATTCTTACAAAGAATGGTAATATAAAAGGGAGTTAGTATGGCTGAAACAGTATTATTCTCATTCAAGAGCCATACTGTACGTACATTTAATCATATATGTAGAAGTCTATGTAGCAAGGTTCTATGCTTAATCCTGGGCAAGATACCATGAATTAAATAAGTTTCAGTGGATTAGTCTCAAATCTAATCCTATCTATAAATAATACTATTTATGGAAAATGGGAGATAAAATCCTAACAAACTGTAATAAAACATCTTTATAGTATTACAAAGATATATCCATAAGACATGACCTGCCCCTGTATCAATTATACCTTGGTTGTGACAATAAAGGTATAAGAAAGCCTAATTTTTTTCAAAAAAAGACATGAAATACTCAAAACTGAATCAATTTAAATATTTTCTTTATCAAGTTTCATGCATTTAGGAGTATAAAGAATATATCTCTACCATCAAAACACAAAAACAAAACAATGAAATGGCATCAACTTTTTTTCAATGGGGAGGGGGAATAACGGATTTTTATAAAAGACCGTAACTGAACCTAGAGAAAAAGAGAGTTAATTCTTTGATAATTAAAAACATTTAGATATTTTTTTCTATACACACACTCTAATTTGAGAAAGAGCTTATATATTTGCCCTTTTTGTTCCACATATAGTCTCCATAGTTAGATGAAATATCAAAGAATAAACTAATTTTGAGTGAAACACACTACCTCCAACAACGATGTTCACCATTTCTTCTACAATGCTCTGTACAATGTCTTGTGGCTTTTCCTCACAGTCATGGTTTTCTCCATCATATAATATGTCATTTTTAGATAATGCTTTAAAAAATAAAAATCCAAGAAAACATTATTTGAATTTTTTGGAAACTTTTACCAAACATTTAAAATTAAAAACTTTGCTAAAAAATTAAGAATAAAAGAAAATCCAATGGATAACATGAAACTAGAAGCAATTACAAGTTAAACATTCAGAATTCATAACTATACCAAATTTACAATATTTTATAAATTTAAGTCAATTTCAAAAATGATTCATTTGACAAACTATTAAATGATCATTCAACTTAAGCAAATTTTCTAGATTATTCCTTCAGAAGCTAAACATTTAAAGTATTTTGAATGAAAAATTTCTAACATGTCTGACATACTTATCAAGTAATATATTAAATGTAACTAAAGCCTGCATTGATCAATTCCGTTTATCAATAATGTGCCTTTGTATTTGTGAAGTCTGTGAAGACAAAGAGACAGGGCCATGTGGGCCTCCAACAGTGCATTCCAGCCCTTCCTTACTGTTTCTTCCCCAAACCAATCTACATACCCAACGTAAAACTAAATAAATAAAAAAGGATTCATTCTCCAATTTCACAATCAAACAGACATATATGCCCAACAGAACTTCTGAACAGCTTAAGAGAAACTGATAAACCTTGACATTCCAGAGTTAGCTTGCAGATAAAAATAGGATTTCTACTGGTTTTTTTGAAATGTTGCAAATACCTCAGGAAGGCTCAATTAACATTTTTGGATGCTTTGGGATCAAGGACCCTGTTCTGCCCTACTCCAAACAGCATCAGACTGCACATTAGCTGATAGTGCTGCTAACACCCTCATCCCAACTCACACTGCCCTCCAGAAACCTGTCCTCCCTATTGTTCACTGCTCCTAATCTACTGTTTGCTATACTCTACAGAATACTGAATGGCACAAGGGGAAATCTGATAAAGAAGCATACCAATCAGTACACTTATTTTATAAAAAATCTAAATACGGTAATAACACAAGATTCTTCGGTGGAGTAAAAACATATAAGATGTTTTGACATAATTTTTCTGCCATCCTTAAGCTTTGTATTTCTGTCCTCTAGCTGCCTAAAATTATCTAGAGTCTGAAAGTTAGTTTCAACAAAACTAAATATGCAGTCACTAATATGTGTACAAAATAGTGAATCATGAGTCAGTTCTCACTCAAATTATCTGACAGAAATAGCAGTATTTATTACACATAGGAAATCATTAGAGAAGTTAACTATTATGTCCAAAGTCACATAACTAATAAGTGACAGAGATGTAATTCAAAGCAAACTCTAGAGCTCTCTTAATCAATGGTTCTCAGGCAGAATTTTCATTTTTATCAGCTGTTGGGAGAAAAACACCTACAGGGCCAAAATAATCATGACTCTACCACAGCAAATTATGTCTTATTTATAATTCTGTATCCTACAAGGTGACTTGCACACAGTAGATGCTTCCATTCCTTGAGTCTCAGCCCATGTTACTTTTTCTGTCACAAAATTTCCTAAATTTTCTAGCCAGCCAATTTCAACTCCTATCCACCAAGATTCAACCAAAACATCATTACTTTCTCTATAAAGGTATTATTTAACTCTCCTCAGCAGAATTACCTTGTGCAGGTCACTTTCAGGATACTTATCACATTATACCTCATTTATATATGCCTGACCATCCAGGCCAACCATGGGCACCCTTAGAACAATGTCTTTATCTCTATCAGCTTTTTAACCTCAAGTGCCACATAGTGCCTAGGATACAGTATGCTAAATAAATATTTGCTGAATGCATGAAGAAATGAAGAAATAAAGTCCCAGCTTTATTAGAGATCAGTCCTTTGAATCAGCCTCTTACAAGCTCACAGTAAAAGTAGGTGAAATCTGGCAAGAGCTGGCTAGAAAAATGTAAATCATATAAGCAGCATAGATTTACTATTAGCTTGGGTACTGTGAATGCTTAGATTTATCAAAATTATCCCTTTTTAAAAAACGTTTGTTTATTTTGAGAGAGAGAGAGAGAGAAAGAGAGAGAGAGAGAGAGAGAGAGAGAGAGAGGCAGGGAGGGAGGGGGGAAGGAATGGGAAAAGAGAAAATCCCAAGGAGGCTCCATGCTGTCAGCCAAGAGCCCAATGTGGGGCTTGATCTCACAAACTGCAAGATCACGACCTGAGCCGAAATCCAGAGTTGTACGCTTAACTAAGTCACCCAGGCACCCCAAAATTACCCCTTTTAAAATAAAGAGTAAAGCACTATTAAAAGCATTAAAAAGGCATCTAATCATGCCACTGCTGATGTTCATCCCACTATTACATTATAAAAAAGATGTGGTAGAAAAAAATCAACGGCTGAAAATATATTACAGAAGTCTTTTCTCAAAGAAAAATACAGAATTCAGATGAACTGTAACTAAGACCTAACCATCCCACTTCCATGCAAACATAGTAAACAGGCAACAGAATTTCCATCATTTTTTGATGGAAGTTAATAAGAAACAAAGGGAACAACAAAACTCCCTAGCAGTTTTATAAACTAGCTAAAGCTGAAAAATAATGTCTGGGAGGAAAAAAAAAATGACTTCATGTGATTATTTTTAGAGAAACAAATTAGTAAAATAAATAAATTCCAAGCAGGCTCTGTGCTATCAGTGTGGAGCCTGACACAGGGCTAGAGCTCACAAATCAGGAGATCATGACCTGGGCCAAAATCAAGAGTTGAATGCTCAATTGACTGAGCCATCCAGGTGCCCCTTGTAACCTTTCTCTTACAAATAAATTTACTCAGAAAAATACTATCAGAGAACATCTCAATTTTAGGGCTTACTATACATCAGGATATAAAAATATTTTTGTATGTTAGGTGGTTACTCTATTTTTATACTTAATTTCAGTACTTTTAGACAATAGTATTTTCTGAACCAGTAACACATTGATGCCCTAAAACTTGCAGTCACATTCCAGAAAATCTTATAAACAGATCTTTTGTTTGTTGTGAAACTGTTTTAAGAAAAGTGAAGTTCCTATATGATGTGGTAACAAACATTCAAGACCCCCTTTAGTAACATGTATCTCCTCCAAAACAAGTCTGTAAATTGTACTGCTCATGAGATGCCAGTGAATGCATAGTATTCTTAATAGATATCTTGTATTTTGAAGTCAATTAAATTCACTACCTAGGATGGAAAACATCCACAACTAACCACCATGTGTCTGCTATCCATTAAATCACATTACCCTTTCCACATTTCTTTCCCAAACAGCATGCCTACACTCTTCCCTTAACACGTCCCACAACCCCTTCTCAAAAAGATTACTTTCAGCTGCAGTTGCCTGATCAGCTTCAGTCTGTTCATTTTCTGCACTGGAAATATCAGATCCATTTTCGGGTTCTGTGTCATCCTGAAGGCTTTTATCCACATCATTTGTATGGGAATCAAGGTCCCCTTCATGTTCTTGGGTCATATGATCAACAGTTTGAGGTGGCAAATATCTAAGTTGAGGTGATTCAGGCTCATGATGGCTTACTGGAGACTGCAACAGATGATGATGCTGCCGATGCCTTTCTTTTTCCATTTGTTTGGCTTCCTGCAACTGGAAAGAAATAATTTCCCATATTAGTAAAGTAAGTTGTTTAAAATTTGGAAGGATAATGTTATGCTCAACTATAAATCCTTTATATAAAGGTGTCATTTTGTCTCTGGGATTAGAAATTGTAGTCCATCAGAAGCAAAGAACATAAAATATACTAAAAACACACAAGAACAAGTAACAGTGGTTACTTCTTAGAGGGACGGAAATTGGTACATAAAAACAGAGATGAAAGTCTTTCAGTACATATCTTCTCTTCACTATTTTTGGTGTTTGAATCATGTGACTGTATAACCTAAGCAAAATTTACAAAACTGAAATAAATTTTAATAGTCTCAGAATAATAATTGGATTAATGCAAACAGTGGATTTTCCTAAAATCAAAATTTCACTAAGGGAGGGAAAAAGTGGATGGGGAAATAAAACACACACTCATTTTACTTACACATACATAAACAAATGAAATCTAGATACACAAGAAAATAGTCGATGATAATGGTTACTTATGGGGGGGGGGGGGTTAGGAAATGACCAAATTAGAAACAAGGGTCAGAGGGAATTTTCAGTGTATACTCTTCTGTAACATGTTCTTATGTCACATTGTCAAATGTCATTTAAGTAAAAATAATAAAATTACATATAATAAATAAAATCACAATGAGTACTTAAATGTCTCTGTCCAGTCATCTTAATAAGGATGAAGAAATCATATCAACAAATGTTTATTTTAAGAGACCTGTCATTATTATATATAGAATACCACCTGTAACACTGGCTTACTTGTAAGATGCTAAACCAGTAACAAACAGAATCACAGAGTTTCATTTTTTAGCACTTTATTGCTTTCAGATACAACTCTTTTGGTCCTCATAACCGAAGAATAAGAATGATTCTCACAGGATGCTTCGATGGCTGTCAGTTCAGCATCCAACTCTTGATTTTGGCTCAGGTCTTGATCTCAGAGTTCAGGAATTCGAGCCCTCTCAGTTGGGCTCTGCACTGGCAACATGCAGCCTGCTTGAGAGTCTCTCTCCCTCTCTCTCTGCCCCTCCCCAGTTTGTGCACACTCTCTCTCTGTCTCTCTCTCTCTCTCAATAAATAAATAAATTTTATATATATATGAAAAAAGAATGATTCTCACAGAATTAATTTCCATAATGGCAAATACTCTGTCAAATAAGAACATTTCATATTCCTTAGTAATATTCCATTTTATGTGGAAACACCAGAACTAATTATATGAATGTATAAAATATATTTAAACTAAAAGACTTTAATGCCCAAAGTGCCAATGCCAAAATTCCTTATAATAAACATGTCTAAATCCACGTTTTACAGATAAAGAAAATGATGCACATGACTATTTGCACAGCTGGAATCAGAACAGAATTTTCAGACTGATACTTTAGCCCATTCATGAGAAAGTCAATTTCCAAAGTAGCAGTGAAGAACCTATGACTTGCAATCCAATCCCACCCTCAGGCTAAGCTTCAACAGCAAGGCAATGTGGTTTAGTGAAACAAGCACATGCTTTGGAATCACCTACAAGCATGGTGTCCAATTCTAGTTCTGTTTATTCTAGCGTTTCTATAACTCTAGAAATATCCTTAAAAAAAAAAAAAAGCAGTGTTATTGCATGAAAATAAACCTTTAAACATTTTCTATACACTTCCCTAGTTTCTAGATGGGTTTCTCAACATCAGTACTATTGACATTTTAGGTGAGATAGTTTTTGTTGTGGAAGGGTACTGTGTGGTATACTGCAGGGTGTTTAGCAACGTCCCTATCCTCTACCTGCTATGTGCCAGTAACAGCCTCCCCGTCCCAGTCATGATAATCAAGAGACTCAAGTGTGGCCTCAGGGGCAAAAAAACACTGTTCTATAGAAAGAAATTAGCATTTTCTCCTTTGAAAATATTTTAGACCTAAACATTTTATAGAAAGTTTTATATGAGTAGGGGGAAGGGAAAGGTTATTAATGGTATATGTAAGTGAATTAGACTTCTAGCTTACAATATTTTAGCAAATGTTCAAGTTAAATCAGTCTGCTCCCCACTTTTTTTTCTCTCTCTCCTGTCTTTTTTTTCCTATAATTTTACATAGCACAGAACTAAATACCCTTCATGACATGAAACATATTCACAGCTTTTATCAAAATTCAGTTATATATTTATTTGTGTGATTATCTGTTTAAGGTTCATCTTTCCCTTCTATGCCCCACAGTTTTTAAGATCTTTCAAGGTAGTAGTCAAGTTGGTTTTGCCCATCACTACAACTGAAACTGAGAACAGTGCTAGGAACATAAGTAATATAATAAAAACTTGTTGCAATCCCTATCAAAATAACACCAGCATTCTTCACAGAGCTAGAACAAACAATCTTAAAATTTGTATGGAACCAGAGTAGACCCCGAATAGCCAAAGCAATCGTGAAAAAGAAAACCAAATGATATATACAATGGAATACTACTTGGCAATGAGAAAGAATGAGATCCTGCCATTTGCAGCAGGATGGATGGAACTGGAGGGTATTATGCTAAGTGAAATAAGTCAGTCAGAGAAAGACAGATATTATATGTTTTCACTCATATGTGGATCTCAGGAAACTTAACAGATGACCATGGGGGAAGGGAGGGGGAAAAATAGTTACAAACAGAGAGAGAGGGAGGCAAACCATAAGAGACCCTTAAATACAGAGAACAAACCGAGGGTTGATGGGGGGTGGGGGTGACGGGAAAGTGGGTGATGGGCATTGAGGAGGGCACTTGTTGGGATGAGCACTGGGTGTTGTATGGACGCCAATTTGACAATAAATTATATTAATTAAAAAGAAAGAAAGAAAGAAAGAAAGAAAGAAAGAAAGATAACCAAAGCTGGAAGCATCACAATCCCAGACTTCAAGATGTTATTACAAGGCTGTAATCATCAAGACAGTATGGTACTGGCACAAAAACAGACACTCAGATCAATAGAACAGAACAGAGAACCCAAAAATGGACCTACAAACGTATGGCCAACTAATCTTTGACAAAGCAGGAAAGAATATCCAATGGAATAAAGACAGTCTCTTCAGCAAGTGGTGCTGGGAAAACTGGACAGCAACATGCAGAAGAATGAACCTGGACCACTTTCTTATACCATACACAAAAATAAACTCAAAATGAATTAAAGACCTAAACTTAAGACAGGAAGCCATCAAAATCCTAGAGAAGAAAACAGGCAAAAACCTCGCTGACCTCAGCTGCAGCAACTTCTTACTCAACACATGTCCAGAGGCAAGGGAAACCAAAGCAAAAATGAACTATTGGGACCTCATCAAGATAAAAATCTTCTGCACAGCAAAGGAAACAATCAGCAAAACTAAAAGGCAACCGAAGGAATGGGAGAAGATATTTGCAAATGACATCAGATCAAGGGTTAGTATCCAAAATCTATAAAGAACTTACCAAACTCAACACCCAAAAAACAATCCAGTGAAGACATGGGCAAAAGACATGAATAGACACTTCTCCAAAGAAGACATCCAGATGGCCAACTGACACATGAAAAAATGCTCAACATCACTCATCATCCAGGAAATACAAATCAAAACCACAACGAGATACCACCTCACACCTATCAGAATGGGTAACATTAACAACTCAGGCAAAAACAGTTATTGGTGAGGATGCAGAGAAAGAGGATCTCTTTTGCACTGCTGGTAGGAAGGCAAACTGGTGCAGCCCCTCTGGAAAACAGTATGGAGGTTCCTCAAGAAATTAAAAATAGAAGTACCCTATGACCCGGCAATTGCACTACTAGGCATTTATCCAAGGGGTACAGGTGTGCTGTTTCAAAGGGGCACATGCACACCAATTTTTATAGCAGCACTATCAACAATAGCCAAAGGATGGAAAGAGCCCAAATGTCCATCAACGGATGAATGGATAAAGAAGATGTGCTGTGTATGTGTGTGTGGGTGTGTGTGTGTGTGTATATATATATACACACACACACACACCCACACACACATACACAGCA
>NC_064812.1:64762055-64848111 GCF_023721935.1 Panthera uncia | reverse complement strand
CATATATTTGTATATATTTGTATATATATATATACATACACACACACGCACACACACACACATATATATACACAATGGAGTATTACTAGGCAATCAAAAAGAATGAAATCTTGCCATTTCCAACTATGTGGATGGAACTAGAGGGTATTATGCTAGGTGAAATTAGTCAGAGAAAGACAAATATCATATGACTTCACTCATGGGAATTTAAGAAACACAACAGATGAACATAAGGAAAGGGAAGCAAAAATATAAAACCAGGGAGGGGACAAAACATAAGAGACTTAAATATAGAGAAGAAACAGAGGGTTGCTGGAGGGGTTGTGGGAGAGGAATGGGCTAAATGGGTAAGGGGCTTAAGGAATCCACTCCTGAACTCACTGTTGCATTATATGCTAACTAACTTGGATGTAAATTAAAAAATAAATTATTAAAAAAAAAAAAACTTGTTGAACAAGTCAAACATATAAAACTTTTCTCATGTTTCTGCCATTAATAAGTGATAAAAGATTATATGCATTCATTTTTTTAAAAAAAGCAGTACAACTACTATTTGTAGTTTCAAAATACTAGAAAGGATCCAATGTCAATATGTAGAAGAGTGACTGAATAGACTACACCACATCTCAGAGTACCATACACCTACAAAAAAGATGATCTCTAAAAAGTAATATGGAATGATTTCCAGGACATACTTCTAAGTGAAAAGAGCAAAGTACTAAGAGAGATGTATATAGTATGTGTGGTAGCCAGCCTTTAAGATGGTCACCAATGATTTCTCCTTTTGATTTTCACTTCCTTGCGAAGTCCCCTCCCACATTGTACCAGGGATGGTCTGGGTACCCGCTTCTGATCATAAAGTAGACACTGTAGCTTCTGTTTTGTTGCTCTCTGTCTGATCATCTTCCCTGGAGATAGCCAGCTGCCATGCTGTGCGCATCCCTATGAGATCCACACAAAACTCAAGCCTTTCCAGACAACAGGCAGTAAAGAACTGAGACCTTTCACCAAAGCCAAATGAGTAAGACTGGAAGTGTCTTCTCTAGCCCAATGAAACCTTTAAATGACGGCAGCACCAGATCACACTGTGATCCATGCAGGGAACTACAACTTCATGTGGAACCCAAACCACACCCACCCAGCTAAGCCACTCCTGTATTCTGGCCTTTCAGAAACTATGAGAGATAAGCAGCTAAATGATAAGTTTTAAGCAGCTGAAGTTTGGGGTGATTTTTTATGCAGTGATACATAACTATTATAGTATGCTACCTCTCATGTAAGAAAGAGGATATGTGAAATCATACATGTATCTGCTCATTTGTGTTACATAAATGCAGGACGGATAAACTAGAAACAAAAGAGATTAGCAACATCCAAGGGGTAGGAAGAAGGGGGAAGAAGAATGGAGTCAGAGGGATGAAGAAGGAGTAGTCCTCTGAGTATACCTTTTGTGTAGCTGTGTTAAATCATAGTCCTGTTTAACATACTCAAGAAATAAGCAATTAAAACTAACCAAGAAAAGGAAAAACAAGCAATAATAAATTAATTTAATCGTATAAAGGAATAACATTATGGCATGAAGAGTGTGGAGAAAAAAAAGAACCTAAGTAACTTCAGAAAACAATAGTTTGAATGAATTTTATAAGGCTAAAAGAATTGGGGCACCTGGGTGGCTCAGTCGGTTAAGCGGCCGACTTTGGCTCAGGTCACGATTTCGCGGTCTGTGAGTTCGAGCCCCGCGCCGGGCTCTGTGCTGACAGCTCAGAGCCTGGAGCCTGTTTCAGATTCTGTGTCTCCCTCTCTCTGACCCTCCCCCGTTCATGCTCTGTCTCTGTCTCAAAAATAAATGTTAAAAAAAAAAAAAAAAAAAAAGAATAAATGCTGTAATCTACTTAGTAAGTTTGCTTCTCACAGTGGTATGGGTTAACTATTCTAAAACTATTTTATGTGTATAATAGGACTCAACAAACACTGTATCATAGAAAATAAAAGCCATACTTTTCATTGTTTAGAGACAGGAAGT
Source organism: Panthera uncia (assembly GCF_023721935.1). Taxonomy (NCBI): domain Eukaryota; kingdom Metazoa; phylum Chordata; class Mammalia; order Carnivora; family Felidae; genus Panthera; species Panthera uncia. The sequence goes on along the minus strand of NC_064812.1, from coordinate 64,846,088 downwards.
TACAAATAAGTAAAGGGAAAAGGCTGAAATGAACCCTGTCATGTTGGACTGAAAGATGTATCAGTATAAAAATATACAGACATATAGGTGTGGGGTTAGGTGAAAGAGGGACTATACAGATACATCTTTCCTAGCTCTATCTGCTGAGAGGGCCTAGAAGCAATAACATCTCAGTAGCAATGAATACACCTAGCACTCAGATTTTGGTTTCTAATTACCATTCTCCAATTGAAGGAGCCAAAACTCCCTGTTGAAGTGGTTGATTCTAGGGCTGAAGGAGAAAAAATTCAAAATGAGCCTGGAACATTTTGAGATTACAGGAAGTAAGGAGGTGCTCAAAAAAGGATGGGAGCTTGTCAAAAGTACACAAGGCCAAAGCTGGAATAATCTGGGCAACAAAATAAATAATAGCACTGAATTATAACCAACAGAATATCTATGAGTAAAGACCGATATAAATAAAAAATTGAAAAATATATAGGAAAGAAGAATTCTTTTAATAGATACAGAAGAATAACTCTTGTTTATAAAGAAGAAGAGATCAACAGAAAATCACCATTAGGGAAACACCACAGTAATAAATGTTGCCAACAAGACAAGGATAGTTAAAATGGGGATGGGGAAGTATAAGAAGGAAACAGGATATTTACTCAGTTTTAAGGTAACTCCAAGATCTTTACAGTGGAGGAACCTGGAAGATACCACCTTAACCAAGTAATCAAAGTTAACATTACCAGTAACAGGACATGTCAACATCATGAACTCCTGATACAATGCACTGAAAAGGACACAACAATGCTTCAGAGGTATTCTAGCAAAAACTGGACAACCTCAGTCTAATCATGAGAAAACATCAGACAAAGCAAACTGAGGTACCTTAAAAAAAAAAATGGTTTAAGTATCCCTCAAAAGCATCAAGATGATCAAAGATAAGATTGAGAAATTACAACAAACTGCAGAAGACTAAGACATAACAACTAAATTCATACTAAGTGCATTGTCAGATCCTGGATTGGAACTTGAAACAAAAAAAAGGACATTTGTAGGAAAACTGGTGAAATTCAAGTAGGCTCTGTAGTTTATTTAACAGTAATGTACAAGTATTATAATATGGTTATATAAGACACTGGCATTACAGAAAGACGGGTAAGGGGATCTCTCTGTAATATCTAAAGTTTAAAATCAGTTTTTTAAAAAGTTAGAAGTTGATATGTAATTATGTAGACCTAAACAATTAAAAAGAATACATAAAATGATTCTTTAGCTGATCTCTTAGCCCCCCCAAAATTTATTTCATCAATGTAGATACACATCTTACTTTGAAAGGACTCAATGACTAAATATTTTACAGCAGAATAGATCAAATCAGGTAGCATTATAGCTACATTACACTCATCTACTAAACTTGAGTACAATAAAAGTATCATCAATCTATAAACACTTCCATGAGGATGACAATAAATATCTTTCAAATTCTACTTGTCAACCACTAAAAATATATTTTTCCAAAGTTAAACAAGTCAGTTAACCTCAAAATAAGGCAAAATACCACAAATCTTCACTAAAGTACAACTGTAAATGAAAAACATTCTTCTCTACAAGTACCAAAGATTTCACTATAATTTCCTCTAAATTCTTTTCTATATTTGGTACCTGTGGTGTTCTTTACAATCTCTGTTTTTTAATACTTACTGCTTGGTTTTCCATGCGTGCAAAGATAACATTTAGCATCTGAGTAAGAGTAGCTTTGGCTGTCGTCTGATTGATGAGATTTTTGCTTGCTAGATAGATATTGTAACATGTTCTCACAGCTTGCAGGACAGTTCCTTCATGAATTTCTATGTGTTGTGATGTTACTGCAGTAAGTAAAGCCTTTAAAAAGAAAGACACAGTTAAAGCAATTTTCTGCATCCTGCACTTCAGCACAAAAATATGAGTATTTTTATATTAGAATTAAAACTTTTAGATACCATTACCACTTTCAAGTACACATGAACAGAATTTTCAGTATACACCCAACCGAATTTCTAACCTTGAATATGTATTATCAACTGGCAGTAATTTCCAAATAATCTTCCCAAACCCAGAACACTAGAAAACTATACAATTAAATTGTTTCAACACTCAAGTTTCATTTTTATAAAACTATTAGTCTATTAAAATGCACAGCACTAATTGTCCAGCAGAACACAGATATGCTTCCTAAGACATATGCTTTATATGACATACCTGTTGAATAAGGCTGTCAACTTTGGAGGGTACCCACTGTCTTATTCACTTACAAATTTTTCTGAGATGGTTCTCACAGATCAGACTAAATAAATGTACTGCTGTTACTGGTGAAGATGTTTACAAACAGAATAAAGCATTCACATATCAGATTAAATTAGAATAAAGCATTTAAAATAATCCTAAGTGAATTTCCCAATAAACTTTGTATTAATGTTCACAGATTAGGGTACATGCAATTTCTCAAGAGCAAGGACTCTTTTGTCCTTTATGCTGTACAATACTACACAAAGTCAGCACTGAGTTTATTTTAAATAAACCATGATTGATATTAAGTTGCAAATGACAGGGGGCGCCTGAGTGGCTCAGTCAGTTGAGCATCCGACTTCGGCTCAGGTCATGATCTCATGGCTCGTGAGTTCGAGCCCTGCGTCAGGCTCTGTGCTGATGGCTCAGAGCCTGGAGCCTGCTTCGGATTCTGTGTCTCCCTCTCTCTCTGCCCCTAACCCACTCGCATTCTGTCTCTGTCTCTCTCAAAATAAATAAACACTAAAAAAATTTAAAAAATAAATAAATAAATTGCAAATGACAGGCCAACTGATTGGACGGCATTTTTAGAATAACTTGTGAAGTGACTACAGCTATGAAACTGAAAGGCTCAGAGGGGCTTTATCTACACATGAAAAACACTTTATACATGTAAATGATTTCAAAAGTACAAGAAAATTTTACTGATGCTTAACATATCACCATGACCATTAGCAGTCATATTAAGACTTCAATATTTGTAACAGACTAAAAACACAACTGAGTGACTTTTCTTTAAAGGAGTTTAATCATCCAGGTGTATTATAGCACAAACCCAGAAGAAAGTTTGGCTGAGCATGTTCAGCAAATGAATCAGCAAGGGAATCAGTAAGGCTGAAACACAAATAGTTCACATGGTGAAGCATGGGTCTAGAGGGCAGACTATAAGAGATCCAGAAGTAGACAAGAAACTTAGAGGGATCACAGGACCATCATACGAACCCTAAAGCTCAAAAGATGGAATATGTAGGGCAAACATTCCAGAAACCAAAATACTCTGGAAGACTCTGGGAGCCAAAGCCTAAATTGGGACCTTCAAAATAACAGACCTAGAAATATAGTTCACTAGTGAACTCTTGGCATTCAACAAAATCCACTCATATGGGGTCTAAAAAGCAACTAAATGACCTTTATTAGCGATGGAAAGCACATAAAATGACCTTTCCAAATATATCCAAGATAAATGGCTTCTAATTTAAAAAATATATAGAGGGATGCCTCGGTGACTGAGTCAGCTGAGCATCTGACTCTTGATTTCGGCTCAGGCCATGATTTCATGGTTTGTGGAATTGAGCCCCTGCTTGGGATTTTTTCCCTCTCTCTCTCTGTCCCTCCCCTGCTGGCAAGGGCTCTCTCTCTCAAACTAAATAAACTTTAAAATGTATACACACACACACACACACACACACACACACACACACACACACAATGAATGACAAATTCACTATATAATCAATTACCTTTATTATTTGCAGCTGAACTCCTTCATCTGTTTGAGGACCTTGGAAGCAGCCACAAATGGTTTCAATAATTCTATCAATTAATTTTTTGCCTGGTGTTGTACTATCTGGAGCATTGCCAGTCAAGTGCCCATAAGCAATAAGTTTCTAAGATGCAGAAAGAAAATAAAGATCCTAATTAAGCTAATAGATATACTAATTGAATATACTTTAAAATTATAATATGTAATTGAATATATGTTAAATTTTTTACATAAAAACATTAAAGTATAATCAAATCCAAGGCTATACCAACTTTTCCTGAAGAAAGGTGTATTAGCTATAAACATGTAAAACCACAGAAACATACTAACCAGAATAAAACCATCAGGCCCTATTTTGAGAAAGCCACACTTTAGATCTGGTCTGATGAATCAGAATAGCTTACTGCTTTCTGTCTAACCATTATTGATACTGCTTTTGTGAAAGCTATCAACATATTTAAATGATTCAATCTCTTTCTGCATCAGATCTGTGAACATACAGAAAACCCAATTTCCATGCACTGGCTGTAACAAATCATGGATTTGTTCAATCTTCATCCATTACAGCCCTGGAAAGCCTTAGATATCAATGAACTTCATCTAAATCCCAAACTAATCATATAAATATGGTTTTTTCCTAGCCACTGAATTATTGGTTCAATACATATAATTCCCCAAACAGTGAAAAGACCTAAGGAGAGAAAGACCCCTCTATCTGGAAATTTTACAAATATCTTAAGAGAATCCTGTGTGTGTGCACACACACGTTTAAGTAAAACAGGATGAAAGAGTTAAGGAATTTTTCTGACATACGTGAAAATCAGAGCTAAAGTCCAGCAGTGAATAATTAAACTGTCAGTATTAACCTATTGCTTTATATAAAACAGCAGGCATTCAGTAAAATCATTGCAAATAATGATGTATGTAAAGTCAGTAGCAGGTTAAAAGTACTATGGTTCCTGCATTTCACTGATGGAAAATAAGACCAAATAAACACTAAGATTATTTGTCTCACTAAGCCAACTAATGATTTTTGTTACCCTTAAGCTAGAAACACCTTTTTGAAACTATTATTCTGTCTCTCTTGTATATTAGCAACCATCTGGCCTCTTACCACAAAAAGAATACTCAAGGCTTTCACGGAAAATGTCTGAATCACCAATTATGGTAATGTTTAGAAACACATTCAAATTAAATAGTTTTTAGATAATGCCATTTTATACATACCTGTAAACAATCAAGAGATGTACTAACTATACGGGGACATTTGGACTGGCATGCCAATTCAAAGGGTAAGAAGTACTTGTCTGCTTCGATAAAATTTGTCTTTGATTTCACTGGTGGAAGGGTGCTTGATCCACCTTTTGCTTCTCCATGAGGAGGACTAAAGGAAAAAGAAGAGTATGATTAGAATATTACATTGATTGTACTGATGATAAACTCATATGAAAACACAAAATTTCAGTTTGAAAGGAATTTTGCTAAACAATCTTTCATCTTCCCGTATTTCATGAGGGTAACCAAAGCCCAGGGAAATGAAATGATTTGCTACAGGTAAAAAGCTAATGGCCAGAGCTGTAACTAAATGCAAGAAAATCAAAGAAATTAAAATAGCTATTTAATCACTGAAAAAGTATTTAAATTATAAAATAATCATTTGGTAATCTTTCTAAATATGAATCAAAGTCTTTACACAAAGACTTTAAAGTGTATCTTATGGTATTTCAGGAATACCCTCCTATATTTATGAGATCTTTCTGCTTATATTTCTTAAAAACTTTTTATTATTAATTTTATCATAAAGATCACATACAGAAAATCTGCCACATATAGATGACTGTATTACTATTTTAACCAAGACTGATAAGTTTGCAAATTATTTTTACTAAAGAAAAGAAACCCCACAAACCTCTGTTTTTCAGTTTCCGCTTTTATTTCCTCTGGGGGGGGAAAAAAGAGGCACATGTTAGAAAACTTGACAACAGAAAGATCATTAAGTAATTTCATTACAAACTTTGTAAACTAATTCATAACTCCTATAAGAAGTTGGGAAGAATGCAAATTCAAAAGAAAATTCAGTAGCTAAAATTCTCTTGCTGTTTAATGTATTAATTTATAAAATATAATTTTATCAAACTATACAAAGAATATATATTAATAACCATAAGGATAGGTACAACTACAGGTTACTAATTCCCAAAGCGTTTGTTTTCTCAAAGTAGTTCTTTTTTTTTTGTTGATTTTTTGTCAAGTAACTACATTAACCAGAAGGATTAATATTAAGAATAGAGTATTAAGTATATTGTATTCAAGTTATAAAATTAAGGCATATGTTCAGTGAGAGGAAAAAACTGAACACATCACTCCTAAAATTATCTCAAGATTATCGCACTAGGACTATAACCTCTTGACCAGGGACATATGTGTTGATATTTAACCAATTTTTCTACTATGACTACACAAGGCACTGTAAAAATACACATGCTCAATTCAATGGGAAATTTTCCCTTTTGTTGTTTATAGCATAAGAAATGAGGTAAATTAGATAAAGCCTACCTATACTAAAAGACCCTTAAATTTAACTGATAGGCTGGGGAGTCCAGTTAATTGTTTAAACCTGTTTAAAATTTGGAAGGAAAATCAAACATAACATTTATAATTACTATTATTATAACCAACAGTTGTTGACAACTATGTGCCAAGCACTATTACATTTTAAATGTACTAACTTAAGCCTCACAGCAAGCTTCACTTTAAAGATGAGGAACATGATGGAGCACCTGGGTGGCCCAGTTGGTTAAGCGTCCAGCTTCAGCTCAGGTCATGATCTCAGTCTGTGAGCTAGAGCCCCCAATCAGGCTCTGTGCTAAAACAGCTCAAAGCTTGGAGCCTGCTTCGGACTCTGTGCCTCCCTCTCTCTCCACCCCCTCCTCCAATTGCACTATGTCCCTCTCTCTCTGTCTCAAACACAAACACTTAAAAAAATTTAAAAATTAGGAAAATGAAGCACAAAGAGGTCAAATAATTTGCTCAAGGGCTGCATGGCTTGGGTGTATGGCTAATCAGGTTTCACAACTAGATAATCTAACTTCAGATCCTGGTTTCTTAACCACTCTATTACATATGTGTACCTATGAAGATTGACCAAATGTGTTAAAACTGGTATTATAAATTACTAGCCTGTAACTTAATCATTATTAAGTTATCCAGAGACTATATTAAGCCCTTTCTAAAGTGATTTTGTCAAATCACTTTATCACAGATACATAAAGTTGTATCTGTCATTACCTACTCTGTGCTGAGCATCTGATGTTTGGTATTTCAGTTTAGTTCTCTGTGGGCTAAAGCTCTTTTCATTTTACCAGTGGTAGAAGTGGAAGGGAGACGATACAAAAATATTACCTGTAGGTATTTAAAATACTACTTAATAAAAGTTCACAATGTCTGCAGTTAAGATTTGTATATGGCTATTAAAATTGTATAGTTCACGGGGGCGCCTGGGTGGCTCAGTCGGTTAAGTGTCCAACTTTGGCTCAGGTCATGATCTCGTGGTTCACAGGTTTGAGCTGCAAATCGGGCAGAGCCTGCTTCAGATTCTGTTTCCCTCTCTCTGCCCCTCCCCCATTTGCGTTCGGTCTCTCAAAAATGAATAGATATTAAAAATAATTTTTTAATTGTACAGTTTACCAATATATGTAATTAAAAATAATTTAAATCACCTTAAAAATACAATACAGATGAAAGGAAAATTAAGTGCCCCAAATTTTCATTAAGATTTTTAACCATATTGTTTATTTTTAAATATCATCATTATTTAAGAATCTGAGGTATTGCTAAAATCCAAGTAAGGCAGAAAAACAATGTAAGGGAAGTGAAGGGATAAGGTAACAGTTTTTGTAGAAGGTGAATTTCCATTTATAAAATAAGTAGGAAATACGGTATTCTGGTTAATAATACATTAGTTAAGAATATTAGAAGTAGTACATTTTAAAGAGCACTATGGTTCGACACCATGTTACTAAACAGCCGTGTGACCTTAGGAAACAACCCTTACTTCACAACTAGATGATTACAAAAGTCCCTTATATTCTAAAATATCAGTCAACAACTATCGCTCACATGCCAAAGCCATCTAGCACCCATTTTCCCAAGTTTAAGGACAGTTTTTACAGCTGAATATTTGCAGTCAAAATGATGACAGGGAACACTAACTTTGAAACCCAGTGAAGAGTAATGTTACTCCTAAGAATTCTCATTAGGCCAGGATTACAAAATGTATACTCAATTATGGTTATTTTGAATCTTATCAATAAAAAATTTGTGTAAATCTGTTTTCTCTTGGGGTGTAAGTACTTATATAATATCCTTGATTTTTCTTTTTGGCCTGCAAAGCCCTTTATAGAAAAGGTTTGCTGACCTTTGCTCTAAAACATTATGGTTCAAAAGATCTTATAAGACTCTATGAACCATTTTATTCTATGACTCCATTATTTTTAAATGTCCACATTTAAAGAGTCTAATAAAACATATCCAACACAAGCTATACTAAACATAACGTTTCTCTAATTCAGATAGTACTATATGTTTTTTAATCTCCATATCGTTAAGTCATACAAGGCAAGTACTGTTCAAAATGCTTTAGATAAATTGTATTTTTGTAAAAAAAACTTAACTTTCAATATTTCTAATATTTTAAATTACCTTGTACTAAATAGGAGTTATACATTTTCCTTTCTCTATACTTATAACCCACAGTAAAAAAAAAAGTTTTAAAGACTGATGAAATCGTTAAAGGTCACAGAACAATTATTACAATTTCCCCCCACTGATTTTTTTAATGTTTACTTATATTTGAGGGAGGGAGGGAGGGAGAGGGAGAGGGAGAGGGAGAGGGAGAGGGAGAGAGAGAGAGAGAGAGAGATACAGAGCACAAGTGGGGAGGGGCAGAAGAGAGAGGAAGACATCGAATCTGAAGCAGGCTCTAGGCTCTGAGCTGTTAGCACAGAGTCCGATGCTGAGCTCGAATCCATAAACCATGAGATCATAACCTGAGACAAAATTGGACACTTAACCGACTGAGCCACCCAGGCACCCCTTCCCCCACTGATTATTACCATAGCTTACATGTTTTCAGCTTGCATGGTTATCTTTCTGGTCCCACAAAATGCTTATATTTTTATAGTCCCACCAACACACCCTGTATTCATTTTAATGTTTCCTTTCAAAGCTATTTGAGGTCACTTAAACTGGAAGACATTATCACTAAAAAGTAACCAAGATTACAAGGACAAGGGGCAATAGGGGGGAGGTAGAAAGTAAGTATCAAAATACTGAAAGTAACAATGTGATACAGCCACAGTATTTTAAAATAAGTTGAAATTTTTAAAGAAATGCAATACTACTTTATATTTGTGTAGCAATATACAGTTTAAAACATTTTCCCACACATTACCTAATTTTATCCTCAAAGGACAACTCCTATCTTATGGAGGAGAAAACTATGGATCAGATTAGTTACATAATAACATTAAGATCAGACAGCTGATAAGTAGTGATCCAGAAACTAGTCTCACTGGTCTTAGTGTATTACACTCTACACATTGTGCTATCTTTACTCAACCTTCTACTAATTGATTAAACTGAAATGAAAAATTCATTTTACAACTACCAGCATAAACTTATTATAAAGCAGTGATTCTCAAAATACGGTCCCAGGACCAGAGCAGTACCACCACCCAGCCCCACAAAGACTTACTGAATCGGCAACTCTGTGTGTAGAGCCCTACAACCTGTGTTTTAACAAGGCTTCCAGAGGATTCTGATATACAAACAAGTTTAAAAATCACTGCTATAAAGCAGTTAAAACAAACGAGTGGAAGACAGATGGGTTTCATCCACCATGGCCACATCCATTTACTATATTTGTAAGACAAGTACACTTGAGTGTATGCTAAAAAGGAATGACTTTTTAGTTTTCTTATAACGAATGCCCAGTAATACAGTTTTTCAGGAAACTGCCTATTTTAATAAATTAGAGCTTGGAAACAGTTTGCTTCAGGTTGGCCTTCAACAGAAGAATCAATAAGTAAACTAATTAATTCTCAATTATTAAAGGAAGAAAATACACCCAGAAGAAAAAAATTATTAAAACATGAAATTAATTAGTATTAGCATACTAATTAAGAAGTATTACAAATTAAGAAGTATTAGCAAACTAAAAACCACACAGTGTTTAATGCCAGAATTATTACAAGCATGACCACAAAGAGCACAGTATTTTTAAAAATGCTTTGGAAACACTAGATGGTGCAAATAGACAATACTGGATGTGGTAATAAAAATCATAACTTCTGAGCTAAAATCATATAAAAATCAGATGATGAATTTGTTTAGTCATATGTAGGTTTTTAAACTATGTAGTCCTAGCCCTTTAAAAAAAAAAAAAACTATTACCGAAATTCTTTTAAGAATTATTTTCTCTCTAGCCATTAACTCTCCATATCCCTTCAAAATTAGTTTTATAAAAAGTTGTAAACCACAGAAACATAACCGCTTCCTTATATATAGAAAGAAAGATTAATTTTTGGAGGAAATGGATCATTGTGAATTAGCATAAAAAGTACAGATTCAAAGTACTTTGAAAGAAATACAAGTTTTACTCCTTCCAGGTACATTAAATAACTAGAACCAAGTGAAGAGTTGATAAGGCACAAGACTTACTTATTGAACAGAAAAGAATGATTTATTAAAAGATAACTGATTATATACAAATTATATGCCTGATTTCCTAAGTATATAAAATATTCCCTCTTACAATATTACGTTTATTATCAACATGCTTAGCAGCTTTCTTGTTGTCCATCGAAAGTACAATATAAACTTCAAAATAACAATGTAATTCAACATTCTCTTAGCTACATACTATGAGTGATTTGTATCTACCTCTCATGACATCATTTTGCCTTTAGTTTGCAGAACAACAGTATTTACTCAATGAAAACTACATTGGTAATATAAGGAAATACCTGATAAGTGAAATGGATAGTTTTTAGTAAACACATTAGAACTTATACATCCAAAGTGTTGTCTCCTTCAAAGCAGTAACTGTGGGAGCCAGGCATCAATTATCATAATGGTGCTGGTGTTCAACAATACTTGTGGAATTCACTATCTGCAGTTCTTTCCTGTCTGCTTCCTTCTTCTAAATGAGTAACTTCATAGAAGGAAAATCTCTAGAAAGGGAACCAGATTCTAACCACCAATTAATTAATCACAAATGGCTTGGAGCCAAGTATGAAGAATGTTCTGTGACCACAAAAGTCCCTAACTTTAGGGCTTCTTCATACCATCCCAAACTGTGTGTATGCGAGCACTATGTGCTCTAGAAAAAGAGCACATAACTATCAATAGTCTCAAGAAGCTTGTAACCCAAACTATAAAGATATAGGATCGATTAAGAACAGTGATCTGATCAACTATGACAACAGATATGTGAAAAGAATTTTAAACAACAACATTGAGAAGATAGAGGAACTAAGATGGCAGAGAAATAATGGGACCCTGGGCTTTCCTCATCCCTCAAATACAGCTGTACTGAGGTCAGATTACTTGTAACACCCAGGAAATTGGCCTGCAGAATGGCAGAAGGATCTCCACAGGTGGAGGGAGACAGCTTGGCAAGGGAGAAGTATGTGGATGTGAACTGGGGGAGAGAAAAATAGCTACACAGGGGAGGGGAGGGAATCCTTTCAGTGGAGAGAAAAAAGGCAGAGAAAGAGAGGAGTCGAGTTAGCACAAGAGGAAAACCTCTCTGGACCACGGACCGGGAGTGAGAAGCACTGAGTGTCCCAATTCTTTTTTGAAAACAGCACTTGGAGCTCCAACTTGAGGTTTTGGAAGTGTATGACTTTCTCTGGAGTGGAGTTGTGGCCTGTGCTCCTGGGGAGAAGGAAACTGGCCCAGGAGTGCATTGCATGGTATAGCAATCTCTAGGGCATGGTGGGGGAAGAACAGTCCCCTTCCTGGAGTACTTCTGAAAGAGGGTTTATTGCCTCCCCAAGAATAAAAGACCCTGCAGGTGGAGCCAAAGGCCTTTCATCATCAGGGTAGAGAGGCTCTACTCCAGAGTAAGGGAGTGGAGCTGCACCATGGTGGGTCCATTAAGACTTTGGATTTTGAATCCCAGCAGCAGGCCAAAGAAAAAAATGCAAGTGAATTTTGGCACAGGGTGAGCTGACTTCCCTTGCTATTCTGTGAGGGCTGCGTGAACAGCAGGGGTTGAGATCCCTGGTCTGGGGAGATGAGTTTGGGGTAGCACCATTTTTCCCCCCAACACCAACACGATGAGACTTCAGAGAGCAACAGAGCAACCCCCAATGGAAGTGGAACCCACCTGCACCAAACCCTGCCTCTCCATACCTGACTACTGCTTATTTAGTGGGCCAAGACAGACTGAACCAAGGCAGCCAGCCCTTCCTCCAGACCAGCACAGTTACCACCCCACCCAGGCACCAAAAGACAACTCTTTTTTTCCCCTCCTCCTTTTCTTCTTTTGGAATCAGGCTTATAGTTCCTTATTTGTTCTTCTAAATGTCCTTTTCCTCCTTTTTTTTTCTTGGGTGGGGGGGAGAGGTCAGGCTATTTTATTCTTCTCTTTTTCCTTCTCTTTTTCTTTTTTTCCTTTTTCTTTGAAAATCAGACTTATAGTTTTTTTGATTCTCTGGTTTTTTTGGTTCCCTTTCCTTTTCTTGTTTTTTTGGGGGGAAGGGGGAGATCAGGCTCCCTTTTTTTTCCAGGGTTACTTCCTCAAACAAAGCACACCTAGTTAAAGGTCCAAACACTCTACCACTGCAAACAAGGAGGAGGTATGCAGAGGACTGACCAGTGGTAAAGAGCAGCCAAAATGCAAAGGCAGAGTGCACACAGTATACACTAGAAACACTTCCTGGAGTGCCAGTCCCTAGACAGTATACGACCTCTTTTTAATATAGTAGTATCCTCAAGTGCAGGAAACATAACAAGCTTTTAAAACACTCTTTTGAGAGGGGTGCCTGGGTGGCTCAGTTGGTTATCCAACTTCGGCTCAGGTCATGATCTCACAGTTTATGAGTTTGAGCCCTGCATCATGCTCTGTGCTAACAGATCGGGAGCCTGGAGCTTGTTTTGGATTCTGTGTCTCCAGCTCTTTCTGCCCCTTCCCTGCTCATGCTCTGTCTCTCAAAATAAATAAACATTAAGAAATTTAAAAAAAAAAAAACAAAAAACAAAACACTCAAAAGACAGAAACTTAGCCAAAATGACAAGACAGAGAAATTTTCCCCAAAAGAAAGGTCAAGAAGAAATCACTTGCTCAAAGCAGATACAAACAATATCTGAACAAGAATTTAGAACAACAGTCACAAGTCTACTAGCTGGGCTTGAAAAAAGCATAGAAGACCCCAGAGAAACCCTTGCTACAGAGATCAAAGACTGAAGAACTAGTCAGGATGAATTAAAAAATGCTATAGCTGAGATGCAAAGTAAACTAGATACAGTGACAGCAAGGACTAAAGAAGCAGAGGAGAGAACAGGTGACATAAAAGATAAAATTACAGAAGATAATGAAGCTGAAAAAAAGAGGAGAAAGGAACTTACAAGATCATGAGGGGAGACAGAGAACTAAGGGATTTCATGAAATGAAACAATATCCATATCATAGGAGTCCCAGAAGAAAAAAAGCAAGAAAAAGGGGAAGAAGGTTTATTGGAACAAATTATATCGGAGAAATTCCCTAATGTGGGGAAGGAAACAGGAATCCAAGTCTAAGAGGCACAAAGAGCTTCCTTCAAAATCAACAAAAACAGGCTAAAACAACAACATAGCATAGTGAAACCTGCAAAATACAAGGATAAAGAGAGAATTCTGAAAGCAGCTAGGGACAAAAGTTTCTTAAGCTACAAGGGTAGACACATAAGGTTAGTAGCAGACCTGTCCACTGACTTGGAAGACCTGTCTGTCCACTGATTTGGCAGGCCAGAAGGGAGTGGCAAAAAATATTCAATGTCCTAAGTGGGAAAAATATACAGCCAGAATCCTTTTTCCACAAGGCTGTCACTCAATAGAAGGAGAGATAAAGACTTTTCCAAACAAAAACTAAATGAGTTTGTGACCACTAACCAACACTGCAAGAAATTTTAAGGGGAACTCTGAGTGGAGGGGGAAAAAAAAATCAAAGCAACAAAGACTACAAAGGACAAGAGATCACCAGAAACACCCAATCTACAGATAAGAAAATGGCACTAAATTCGTATCTTTCAATAATCACTGTGAATGTAAATGAACTAAATGCTCCAATTAAAAGATACAAGGTATCAGAATGGATTTTAAAAAAAGAACAAAAACAAACAAACAAACAAAAAACCAAGGTCCATACAAAGAGACTCATTTTAGACCTGAGGACACCTTCAGATTGAAAGTGAGGGGATGGAGAACTATCTATCATGCTAATAGAGGTCAAAAGAAAGCTGGAATAGCCATACAGATATCAGACAAACTAGATTTTAAAATAAAGAATGTAACAAAAGATGAAGAAGGGCATTATATCATAATTAAGGGGTCTATCCCTAAGAAGATCTAACAATTTTTAATTATTTATGCCCTCCACTTGAAAGCACCCAAATATACACATCAATCACAAACATAAAGAAACTCACTGATAATGATGTCATAATAGTAGAAGACTTTAATACCACACTTAACAGCAATAGACAGATCGTCTAACCAGAAAAATAAATAAGGAAACAATGGATTTGAATGACACACTGGACCAGATGGACTTAACAGATATATTCAGAACATTTCATCCTAAACAGCAGAATACACATTCTTCTCAAGTGCACAGGGAACATTCTCCAGGATAGATCACATACTGGGTCACAAATTAGCCCTCAACAGTTACAAAAAGAATGAGATCATACCATGCATATTTTCAGATCACAACGCTATGAAATTTAAAATCAACCACAAGAAAAAAAATTGGAAAGCCCTCTCAAAGGGCCCCTTCAGGCCTATCCCAAGAAGTAAGAAAGGTCCCAAATACATAAACTAACCTTACACCTAAAGGAGCTAGAAAAGGAGCAGCAAATAAAGCCCAAGGCCAGCAGAAGAAGGGAAATAATAAAAATTAGAGCAGAAATAAACAATATAGAAACAAAAGATCAATGAAACTAAAAGCTGGTTTTTTCAAAGAATAAACGAAACTGATAAACCCCTAGCCTGACTTCTCAAAAAGAAAAGAGGCCTCAAACAGATAAAATCATAAATGAAGGAGAGATCACAATACCACAGAAATCTAAACAATTACAAAAGAATACTATGAAAAATTATATGCCAACAAACTGGACAACCTGGAAGAAATGGACTAATTCCTAGATATTCACACCCTACCAAAACTGAAACAGGAAGAAACAAAAAATTTGAACAGGCCCATAACCAGCAAAAAATCGAATCAGTTATAAAAAAATCTCCCCAAAAATACAAGTCCTGGGCCAGATGGCTTCCCAGGAGAATTCTACTAGACATTTTAAGAAGAGCTAATACCTATTCTTCTCAAACTTTCTCATAAAATAGAAATGGAAGAAACTCATTCTGTGAAGACAGCATTATCTTGCTTTCAAAGTCAGAAAACAAACAAACACTAAAAAGGAGAATTACAGGCTAATATCGCTGATGAACATGATGCAAAAGTTCTCAACAAGATACTAGCAAACTGAATTCAACAATACATGAAAAGAATTACTCACCATCATCAAGTGGGATTTATTCCTGGGCTTCAGGGCTGGCTCAATATTCGAAAATCAATGTGACACACTACATTAATAAAAGAAAGGATAAGAACCACATGATCCTTTCAATAGATGCAGAAAATGCATTTGACAAAATACAGCATCAATTCCTGGTAAAAACCCTCAAGAAAGTAGGGATAGAAGGAACATAACTTAACATCATAAAAGCCATATATGAAAAGCCCACAGCTAATATCCTCAGTAAGGAAAAACTGACAGCTTTCCCTCTAAGGTCAGGAACATGACAGGGAAGTCCACTCTCACCACTGTTGTTCAACATAGTACTGCAAGTCCCAGCCTCAGCAATCAGGTAACAAAATGAAAGAAAAGGCATACAAATTGGCAAAGAAGTCAAACTTCCACTCTCCACAGATGACATGATACTCTACATGGAAAACCCAAAAGATTCCACCAAAAACTGCTAGTGCTGATACATGAATTCAGCAAAGTCAGAGGTTCAACATACAGAAATCAGTTGTATTTTTATACACCAAAAATGAAGCAGCAGAAAAATCAAGGAATCAATCCTATTTATAACTGCACCAAAATCTATAAAATACCTAGGAATAAACCTAAACAAAGACATAAAATATCCATATGCTGAAAACTACCGAAAGCTAATGAAAGAAACTGAAGAAGACCCAAAAAAATGGAAAAACATTCCATGTTCATGGACTGGAAGAACAAATATTGTTAAAATGTCGATACTACCCAAAGCAGTCTACACATTCAACGCAATCACTATCAAAATAATACCAGCATTCTTCACAGAGCTAGAACAAACAATCCTAAAATTTATATGGAACCACAAAAGACCCCAGATAGCAAAAGTAATGCTGAAAAAGAAAAGCAAAGCTGGAGGCATCACAATTCCAGACCTTAAGCTGTGTTACAAAGCCGTAATCATCAAGACAGTATGGTATCGGCACCAAAACAGACACATAGATCAATGGAACAGAACAGAAAACCCAGAAATGGACCCACAAGTGTATGGCCAACTAATCTTTGACAAAGCAGGGAAGAGTATCCAATGGAAAAAAGACAGACTCTTCAGCAAATCATGCTGGAAAAACTGGATGACATGCATAAGAATGAAACTGGACCACATTCTTACACCATATACAAAAATAAATGTAAAATGGATGAAAACCTAAATGTGAGAAAACCATCAAAATCCTAGAGAAAATAGGCAGCAACCTCTGCGTCTTCGGCCACAGCAACTTTTTACTAGACATGTCTTCAGAGGCAAGGGAAATAAAAACAAATATGACCTAGTGAGACCTCATCAAGATAAAAAGCTTCTGCACAGAGAAGGAAACAATCAGCAAAACCAAAAGGCAACCAATAGAATGGGAGAAGATATTTGCAAATGACATATCGGTAAAGGGTTAGTACCCAAAATCTATAAAGAACTTATCAAACTCAACACCCAAAAAACAAATAATCCAGTGAAGAAATGGGCATGAATTGACACTTTTCCAAAGAAGACATCCAGATGGCTAACATGAAAAGATGCTTAACATCACTCATCATCAGAGAAATACAAATCAAAATCACTATTAGATGCCACCTCACACCTGTCAGAATGGCTAAATTAACAACTCAGGAAATAACATATGTTGGCAAGGATGTGGAGAAGGCAGAACGCTTTTGCACTATTGGTAGGGATGCAAACTGGTGCAGCCACTCTGGAAAACAGTATGGAGGTTCCTCAAAAAATTAACAATAGAACTACCCTATGGCCCAGCAACTGCATTACTAGGTATTTATCCAAAGGACACAAAAATGCTGACTTGAAGGGGCACATACACACAAATGTTGATAGCACTGCTATCAGCAGTGCTATCAGCCAAATTATGGAAGGAGCCCAAATGTCCATCGATTGATGAATGGATAAAGAAGATGTGGTACATATATACAATGAAATACTACTGGGTGATCAAAAACAATGAAATCCAACAATGTGGATGGAAACAGAGTGTATTACGCTAAGTGCAATAAATCTGTCTGAGAAAGACAAAAATATGATTTCACTCATACGTGGAATTTAAGAAACACAAGAGATGAACATACGGGAGGGAAAGAAAAATAAGATACAGAGAAGGAGACAAACCATAAAAGACTCTTAAACACAGAGAACAAACAGGGTTGCTGGAGGGGAAGTGGGAAGGGTTTTGGGCTAAATGGGTAATGAACATTAAGGAGGGCACTTGGTGGGATGAGCACAGGGTGTTTATATTTAAGTGATGAATCACTGGGTTCTATTCCTAAAACCAATACTACACTGTATATTAACTAAATTGAATTTAAATAATAGATGTTTTAAAAATTTATAAGAACACTGCACAAATGTAGGGATTATTTTGAAAAATAACATTCCTTTGGATGTATCTATTCTGCTAGGTTTACTTTTTCAAAGCAAGCCATTTAACTTTGGAATCACATTTCATATAGTTGAAGATTAAATAAAAATATAGGAGTTAAATAGAATGCTACAGTTACCTAAAGAGGAGCTAATGGCTTGAATTAAGCTGTGACAATAGGGATGAGTAAATGTGAATTCCATGAACATCTGGGAGGAAAACCAATGAAACCATCTCATATATCTAGAGGTGAAGGAAAGGGTGTTAGCAGGAAGAGATCTGGCTTGCATAACTGCATAGACATACCATTAACTTAAACACAAAATGCAGTCTTCTCACTCTGCGACAGTGAAGGAGCAGGGGTGAAGAAGAGATACATTTTGGTAGGGTTATTTTAAGCCACTGACGTGTTCAAGTGGCACTATTCAGTAGATACTAAGACATATAAATTTGAAAATCAGGACACTGTGTGGCAGACTATATTTTCCAAAATGGTCGCTACCTTATCTCCCATCCCACATGCCTTCTGTAAAGTGACCTTGCCGGAAGCCCTCCAAGATACAAAATCTAGTTCTTCTCCCCCTGAATCAGGGCTGGCTGTAGAGGTTCATTCATAACCAGCAGAATGCATAGGAAATAACAGTGGACAACTACCAAGATAAGGTAAAAAAAAAAAAGGCTACACAGCTAGTGCTTCATATTGACTTGTTATGCTGGGTTTCCAGACACCCACTCTTGGAACCCAGCAGCCCTGATGTGAAAAGTCCAAGTCACATGGGAGGTTAGTCTACAATCCCAGCTGAGCCCAGCTTTCAAGTCATTACAGCCCAGACACCAGGCATGTGAGTGAAGAAGTCTCCAGAGGTCTCCAGTTCCAGTCATACACAACTCACCCAGTCATGAGTCTTCTCAGCTTAGGCCTCAGACATTATGGAACAGCAAGATGCCCTAACTGAACTGCTGACAGAGAATCTGTGAACATAATGAAATGTTCACTGTGTTATACCACTAAGTCTTGTGGTTTACTGTACAACAGACAACAGGAGACTTTGAAGAGATTGGGGTTTGAAATAACTCCCTGGCAAATGAGAGAGAAAGCTAACTGAGAGGCACAAAAGGACTGCCAGGAACATGAGAAATTCTAACGTGATGAGGGTTTGGATAAAGGAAACCAGATAGTTAAGAGGTATAGTGCTTAATAAGCACTTGTTCCCTAAACCAACTCCCTTGTAACATACTTAACCAGTCTCCTCAGAATCTGGAGTCATCTGCAATATTAGTTTGTAAAATTATGACTAAATCATATATAAACAATTGATTTCCACTAAAGTAAAAAGTAATTTAAAACAAAATACCAGTTTAAGTTACTTTTTTAGCCCCAGGAAAATACCCCAAAGACAACTTTTTCTTATGCTGCTACTGTCACTATCTATACTTCCCTTCTTTTATGGAAGCAAAAAGATGCAATGGCAACAAATAGTCAGCTGGGATCAACTAGGAGTTGCTTGTACAGTGAATATTCACTAACAGGAATTAACATGTCCCCAGTTACTAAAATGATGAATGCAGAACTGATAAAAATACATAAATTCTGATATTCTTAAGAAATTCAAATATTTTAGAAAAGCAAGGTACAACGCACAGTAACATGAGCTTCAACACTAGAGTAATGGTTAAATGAATACGTTTATGCTGTAAGGTTTACCTCCATGGTTTACAGTAGAAACAGTTACTAAGGATGTGCTTAGTATTATTTTACATATCTAGAAAGTTTATTAATTATGTATTTATATGTTTTGCCCTGGGCTAAGCTAAATTTTACCTTACAGTGTTCTATAAAAGGAAACAGGTACCATAAATCAAACTATGGAAATTTTCCCTCAATTGAATGTACTTTACATGCACTTTTAGGAAAGTCTATTACTTCCAACGAATTTATTGGCAAACATAATGCTAATTTTTTACTAAGCAGAAAAAAAGAAAAAATATGTATGATGCAAGAAGTTGACCGGTCCTTTAGATTATCAAATTTCCTGCTGAATTTCAAATAAATGTTTTCTTATCATACCAGAGCTAGACTGGCCTGGTTATTTTCTGAAACATGAAAGAGAGAAGAATAGATTTTCATTCAAAAGCCAATGTTCCCCCTCCTCACTAAAAGCCAGTAGGCCCCATTTTATAATATGGGTCTAGAGAATATGTCAAAAAGGAGTACAAAATTCAGACTGCAATCATTCTATTTTTATTGCCTTCAATTGCCTAAGTATTAGAACTTTGAGAATAAAGGTGAAAAATGAAATTTCCACTATAAAAACAACAAAAATCACCTAAAGGAGAGGACTGAATCCAAATGAAAAGTAGACACATGAACCACTGATAGCTTACAAATAACTCAAACTTCGAATTTCCAAATTTAACTTTACATCTTTAAATGTTTTAATTACTTGTAAAAGAAAGGCACTGTACAATTGTAGAACTTTTTAAATTTAGGCCTTGATCTCTGGCCAAAGATAATGTATAATTTAAGTTCCCTAATGCATTTAAATAATTTTCCATAATAATTTAAAACTAGGATTAAAAATTCTAATAGACTGAAACTGATTCTTGAATGTATGGCACATCAATAATACTGAGATCCTTGAGAAATATTTTCTAAGGTGCTAAAAACTGTAATTAGCTCAACCAAAACTGCATGAATAGGAACAAGTCTAATAAAAATATCTCATTTGTGTAGCATTTCATAATTTACAAAGCAGTTTTACATACATCTTATTAATTCTTAGACTAGCACACAGTATTACCAGCATGCCCATTTTACAGAATAAAAAGAGTGAAATGACTTCTGCAAGATGACAAGAGGGGTACAGCCCAAATCAAATGGCTGAGTTACAACTCAGTGATGAAAAATACTAGTTTTACAATGTTATCATAATTAGTTTTCTAACAAAAAAGAAAACTGTGCTGCTTATTAATTCAGAAAAGAATCTTGCTGTTTTGAAAAGCAAAACTAGAAATGTGACTTGAATGATAAATATTCCACGTCAATAATTTTCTTTTCCATTCCAGACTTTATAACACAAAATAAAAATCTCAACAGAATTCAGATCAAGTGCCTGCCTAAAAACACTAAAGTATTAACTATCGGTAAACCAAATATAAGGAAACTCACAGAGTGAAAATCAGCATTCAAAGAAATCATGAATTATGAAAATTATCTTTTAATGGAACTTAATATTTAGGAAAGAATGCAGTGGCTGTTCACCATCAACAACTTGCAGTGACTACAGTGAAAATCAAGAAGAACTGAGTTATTGTTCTAAGTGTTAACATCCCTGGTGGCAAATAAACAATTAGGCATTTCATAGATTCTGCTCAATGTAAGATCTGCAGAAGCAGCAGCTATGGGGTCAGAGAAAGAACACTGCATTGTAAGTCAGGGCCCTGGGTTCTATTTCAGGCTTGGTCACAGAAGCAGAATCTAGAAAGAAATGGGTTGAAGGCCCCAAAAGACAGAGTCTAATCCCCAGGTCTATCACTGCATGAAGTTTCTAAACTTCAGTTAATACATTTTTCAAATAGTTGTGGGTTTCAGAAGAATATTAGGAGTATCAAAGCAGTATGAAAGTACTTTGTTTTAGCTAGGTTTAATCTTTTTATTTTTTGAGCAAAGTTTTAAATATGAAAAAGTACAAACAACAATATGATAAATACCAAGTAACCAACCACCTGAATGATTTTATGGTAGCATTTCATAAGTGATTAGCTCTTTCCAATTATAAGAGACTTTTAGAACAACCAGCTAAAACCCTGGGATATTAAAAGAAAGTATTTAAATTTGGGATAGAGGTGTAGCCAAAGCCTCCACTTAAAACAGACAATAGAAAATTTTAAAAGCAATACATATGCATATATATAAATACATCAAGCCCTGCTCAAAGAATTTGCCAGAAATAGTAACAGTGTTTGACTAAAGGGAAAAAAAAAAAAAGTCAAGTGACTAGATAAGAGCAGAAAACATTTTTCATCTTTTATCTTTCTGCGTACTTTTTAAACTATACACTCTGTATATTTTAACTATTTTGAGAAATTAAAAAATTAAGCAAACAAGACAATAAAGATTTTGGTAAATATTTTTATGTTTGGCCCAATATTAAAGGCTGATATCTATTTATATATTCCTTTACTTTTAAATCTACAAATACTAATTTCCAATTTTAATATTCTTTAAAAATATTTCTTTAAAGTTTTTTGCATTTTTACTGAGATTTTTATCTCACAGACCATTTTCCTCATAAAAATAGCTCTAATTTTAAAATGAAAAAGGTGGGAAAATGACTTAACCTCTAAATATTTACAGTATATAAAAACTTCCATTTTTTTTATCAGTCTGTAAGTTATGCTCATTGTAGTCATAACAGCAAACATCTCATGTAATCATACATTTATGATTTTATCAGAAGGTTCTACCAGTAGTTACCTACAAATAAAATTATTTTCAAGAAAAAAAAATCTCTGACGTATCTTAGTATAGGTCAGCAAAATTTTACACATCTTTACATTAAAACATATAAGGAGTAAGAATTAAATAACTAATACAGCATTGAGTGTTTTGAGTTAAAAACCAAATTTTCTTATATCCAGCATATAGACCTTCAAGTATGACTAAACCACATATCTTGAAGAATGATTCAGAAGTCAAGATTTGAACCATCACAAACACATATGAAAACCTTAAATTTGCATTTCTCACAACTGTATGGCAAAAGTTATTAAACACACACATTCACAAGTTTAATCTCCTGAAGCACCACCATCAAGTCCACCTCCTGGTTTGGCATGACACTTAATAAAGTTGCAATAATACGGTGGAAAGTCAAGATTCTACTCTTCCAAAATGCATTCTAGATTTTGAAAATGTATTTTTTGCATATCTTAACTGTGAACAAACCTGCATATTGATACCACACTTTTTTTGATACCATACTTCTTATAGCACAATTTTCAAAAGCATGATAAAACAAGTTATACATATATACATATCATTAGACTTCTAATATAATTCTATCCTCCAAAGGAATTGTTTCATTGGCTTAATCTTTCCCTTACAGTTCTAATCCATAGTTCCCCAATCTTTATCCCCTCAATTAACCATTATTTCCCTTGTGAGGTAACATTTTATTTCCCCTTAGTAGTGCTCTTCACTTACCTAATTACTTATTCTGTGTCTCCATTTCCCACCAGATTATTAACTGTGCAAGAAAAGGGACCCTGTCAGTCTCATGTACCAATGCATCTTTGGTTCTTATCACAAGTTGCACATAATAACACCTAATGTCTACTGAGCAGTTACCAAGTGCCAGGTGCTACTGACGGTTCTTTTAAATTACCTTATTAGAGGGGCACCTGGGTGGCTCAGTCAGTTAAGCATCTGACTCTTGATTTCAGCACAGGTCACGATCTCACGGTTTGTGGGTTCGAGCCCTACATCGGGCTCTGAGCTGACAGCTGCAGAGCCTGTTTGGGATTCTTGGGTATCCCTCTCTCTCTCTGCCCTTTCCCTACTCTCAAAAATAAAATAAATGTTTAAAAAATAATAAAATATCTTAATAGAACCTCCAGCAACTTTGAGATAGATACTATTGTTGTTCTGATTGTATATAAGAGAAAACACACACAGGTACCTAAGTGACATACCCAGGATTACACATTTAGTGATAGACAGGTCCAATGTTATTAAAATTTTTTTTTTTTAACGTTTATTTTTGAGACAGAGACAGAGCATGAACGGGGGAGGGGCAGAGAGAGAGGGAGACACAGAATCGGAAGCAGGCTCCAGGCTCTGAGCCATCAGCCCAGAGCCCGATGCGGGGCTCGAACTCACGGACCGTGAGATCGTGACCTGAGCTGAAGTCGGAGGCTTAACCGACTGAGCCACCCAGGCGCCCCAGGTCCAATGTTATTAACATAGTGGACACTCAGTAAATGACTGTTGCATAAATAAGTGAATGATCATA
Organism: Panthera uncia; assembly: GCF_023721935.1. Taxonomy (NCBI): domain Eukaryota; kingdom Metazoa; phylum Chordata; class Mammalia; order Carnivora; family Felidae; genus Panthera; species Panthera uncia. Next base: position 64,822,090 of record NC_064812.1, on the reverse strand, counting down.
AAATGTAGTAGAGGATGTAAGTTATACATGAAAACAATTAAAAAAAAATCAAGATAACTTTAGGCCACTGAAATTGATAAAGGAGAGTCTGCAGACCTTTAAAAAATGCTAAAATTTGTAAATAAGTCTATGGCAAATAATTTGTCTCACAAGGAGAACCCAAATCTGCCATGTTCCCAGGCAGTAGCTAACCTCAGTTATTAGCTAAGTGACTCACTTCCTCAGACCTGCCTTGGAAACTAATACACAACTGATTCAAATTCATGCCTCAGAAAAATTATAAATTACTATACCTATATGAGAAGCTCAATATTCCAAAGTGTAAATTTTAAGTCCACCAATGCCAAGATCTTTCCACTTTTTAAAATACTTAAGTACTAAATTTCAAGGAACAAAATATAATTAGTGTAAGGGACCAGGAGAGTAAGAAGTGTAAGTAATAGGTAAGCAGGAGAGTCCTAAAAAAGGTTGTATTTAGGAAAATACAAAGTATTGACAAAGAAAGGAATGACAAAGAGCAAGAGAGAGAAGAGATGAATGTGCATAGGGTGTTGTTCAGTCAGTAAGGATGTATAACCCTCAATAAATGAGATGACAACCAATTTAAAAAATGGGACAAGAGATCTGAACAGACATTACACCAAGCAGGATATATGAATAGCTATAGGCACAGGAAAAGATGCTCAACATCACTAGTCTAGGGAAATGTAAATCAAATCAGTAAGATGCTGCTTCATAGTCCTAGAATGGCTCTTCTACATTCTAAAGATACACAATAAACACATGTCGGTGAGGATAGGGAGAAATGGAAACCCTCATACACTACTGGAGGGAAAATGCTGTAGCCACTTTGGAGAACATTGGCAATTTCTTAAAAAGTTAAACATAATAAATTTACCATATAACCCAGCAATTGCACTCTTAGGTCTTATATCCGAAAGAAATGAAAACATCCACACAAAGACTTGCATGTGAATGTTGAAGGTAGCATTATTCATAATTGCCAAAAACTGGTAACAACCTAAGTGTCCACCAATGGGTAAATGGATAAACACATCAACTCAATACAATGGAATGCTATTCAGCAATAAAAAGGGATTAAATACTGATACATGCTAAGACAAGCATAAAACTCAAAAACATTATGCTAAGAAAAAAAAAAGCCATATATGAATGATTATATATTATATGATTCAATTTACATGAAATGTCATGAAAGGGCAAATCTATAAGAGATAGAAAGTGGATTAGTGGTTGTCTGGGATAGAGACTCACAGTTAATGGACAGGAGGGATTTTATACAAGTGGTGGAAACATGCTAAAATTGATTTATGGTGATGGATGCACAACTCAGTAAATTTACTAAACAACAACAACAACCTTAAGTTGTACACTGGAAATAGGGGAATTACATGACATATAAAATATGCTTCAATAAAGTTATACCGAAGACAAAAAAAGACATATACCTGACTGGAATGAAGGACTTATAACAAAGTAGAGAGCAAATAACATTTTATATATATTCTGTAAGTAAATACTGCTCAGCTGAAGCGACTCAGCTAAAATGTAGGAGCCTGTAAGCCCAGAAAACAAACAAAAAACCTCCCATAACTGTGAAGTGCTATGCATGTTCCAGTATCAGGAGACAAATTTATGCTCTCCAAAAATTATTCTCCTTAGAAAAAAAGAAAGTCATCTTATACTTGAGTCTTTATGAAGTCTATCTCACAGTGCACGCTTTTAACAGCTTTTATAAACTTTTTATTATGAAAAATTCCAAACACATTCAAAAGTATAACAATTCCATTATGCACTTTGAACAATTACCTTGTTCTACCTAAACACCCCCATTTACTTCATGCTCCCCTTCCCCAATGAATTCAATTAAAGCAAAATCCAGGTACACCAATGACAAATATTTCAGTATTAAATTACCTTTTAATATTCTTTAAAAACAATTATAAAAGTAACCCATGATCACTTTATAAAATCTGGAAACTTCAAAAATGTATAAAAGAGAAAAAAATATCAACTATGATCCCACCATATAGAAAACTCTCGTTAACATTATAACATATGTTTATCCTATGCACGTTATTTTTAGTGTAAACTTATTAAAGTACAACACATAATATGGGAAGTATATGAGTTGTAAGTGTTCAGATTGATAGCTTTTCCTTTACAAATATACATGCACTACCTCACTTTACTTTGAAAAAAAAAAATGATTTAAGTAACTGTCTTAATATTATGTAGATACTTACAGTTTTGTACATAAATGGTCTACACATCTCCTTGCTAACTACAATGTAGGGGATAAGAACCTTTATTGACCATATAGTCTCATTTAATCCTGTAAAAACCCTATGAAGCAGGAGTGACAGATGAGAAAAGAGACCCAAAGAGACTTGATTACTTTGTCTCAGATCTAATAAATGGTAGAATCAGGAACAGAATTTGAAAAAAACTGGCTGTCAGGACTTCTTTCCATCATATCATGATATCTATCTGAACAGTATGAGGGAAACAAAAAGAGAATGCTGGTCTTTCTCTGTTATTCTAAGACTACTGTTCTTTTTGCTGTTTACACAACACTCATGACCACCATAGGCAATGTAAACAGTAATGTAACTTCTATAAAAGAGTAGCTTAAATAAAATCTGCAATACTGTAGAAAGCCTTAGGAGGTCACCAAAGTAAAAAAAGAGAATTCTAGTAACCAAACAACTCAAATTTGTTTAGGATTTTGTGTGTTCACTAGCAACTTCTAATATTATAAGTTTTATCTTTCTGAAACTAAGGCTTATATTAAAAGATGCACATACACAGACCCTTACCTTACAACCATATGCAAAAATTAATTCAAAATGGATCAAAGACCTAAACATATGAGCTAAAACTTCAAAACCCTTACAAGAAAATATAGAGAAAAAGCTTCATGACATCGGATTTGGCAATGATTTTTGGATAGGACACCAAAAGTACAGGAAACAAAAGTAAAATTAGACTACATCAAAATTAAAAACTCTATCAAAGGATGTAATCAACACAGTGAAAAGTCAATCTAAGGAATAGGAGAAAATGTTTGCAAATCATGTATCTCATAAGAGGTTAAAATTCAGATAAACAAACAAACAAAAAAACCTACTACTGCCCAACAATGAAACAAACACCCTGATTTAAAAATGAGCAAAGAACTTGGATATACATTTCCCCAAAGAATTGGGGACCACTGTAGACAAATGGCCAACAAGCATACGAAAAGAGATGCTCAACATCACTAATAACTAGGAAAATGTAAATCAAAACCACAATGAGATACCACTTCATCACAATGAGATACAGTGTTCCCTGTACACTGCTGGTGGGAACGTAACTGGTACAGCCACTATGGAAAACAGTAAAGAGGTTCCTCAAGAAATTAAAAATAGAACTACCATATGATCCAGTAATTTCAAAGAAAATATATATCCAAAGAAAACAAAGTCATTATTTCAAACAAGTATCTGTTCTGTGTTCATATTATTCACAATAACCAAGATATGCCAGCAGCCTAAGTCTCTATCAATGGATGAATGGATAAAGAAGACGTGGGGTGTATATTGCATACATGCACGTGCAAACACACCCAAGAAACATTATTCAGCCCTGCAACAATATGGACGAAGGAGGGCATTATGCTAAGTGAAATAAGCAAGACAGAAAATACAAATACTGCATGATATCACTTATCGGTGGAATCTAAAAAAAAAAAAAAAAACTGAACCCACAGAAACAGAGTAGAATGGTGGTTACTAGACCAGGGTCTGGGGGGTGAGGGAAATGAGGAGTGGTTGATAAAAGGGTATAAAGTTTCAGTTGTAAGATGAATAAAGTCTGAGGATCTGATGTATAATGTAATGACTACAGCTGATAACATTGTATTATACAACTTAAACCTGTTAAGAGAACAGAACTTAAGTGTTCTCACCAATCTCAGAATTTTTTTTTTTTAAAGAAAGAAAAGTTGTCATATCTAAGCTCACACCTTAAGAAAGTAGAAAAAGGTCAGACAAAGCCTAAAGGACATAAAAAACAAAAACAAAAACAAAAACAAAAACACATGGGGAGAAATCAGCGAAACTGAAGACAGAAAAATAGGGAAAAACATGAAAAAAAAGCCGGTTCTCTGAAAAGATTTAAAAAACGACAAACTTCTAGCAAGCAGTCTTGCTTGAAGGAAAAGAGAAGACACAAACTACCAGTAACTGAAATAAAACAGGTCATCACTATCAACACCAGAAACTAAAAGGAACTAGGACAAACAATTCTATACTGTCTATAAACTTGACAGTGGAGATGAAATGGACCAATTCCTCAAAAAGTACAAAGTACCCAATTCACCCAATATGAAATAGATTAATTTTAATAGTTCTACAACTATTAAAGACATTGAATTCCTAGTTTAAAACAACCAAAAATGAAACCTCCAGGACAAGATGGTTTCACTGGAGAATTCTACCAAATGTTTACAGAGTATCAACACCAATTCTATACAATCTCCTTCAGGAAATAGAAGAGGACAGAATATTTTTCAACTTATTTTATGAGGCCAATATTATCCTGATAACAAAATGGGACTGTTGCACAAATAAAGATTTGGTTGGTCTTTGTCCCTGATCCTGGGAAGGAGCCTCTAAACTCTTGGAATTTTCAAGTTATATGAGTATCTTTGTTATTCATGGTGAGCCTTTAGGGCAGTTTCAGAATAGGGCTGGCCATCTATATTGGAAAGACCAACTATGTGGCTTTCAGCTGCATCACTTCAGTCTAATCTCCAGAAAGGGGTGAGGATTATAGACTGGGTTCAATCATGTGGCCAATGATTCAATCAATCCTGCCTATATATTGAAACCCCAACAAACTTTGGACACCCAAAGCTAGGGTGAGCTTCTCTGGTTGCTGACACATACTGATGTGGTAGAAAGGTGATAAACCCTGAGGACATGAAAGCTTTGCGTTTAGGGCTCTCCCAGACTTCACCCTATGATCTCTTAGATGGTCTTGACTTTTATTCCTTACAATACAATTGTAATCCTAAGTATAGCACTTTCCTGAGTTCTGTGAATTGTTCTAGCAAACCTGAGGAAGTAATGGAAACCTCAAATGCGTAGCCAGCTGGTTAGAAGTATAGGTGGCTTAGAAATGTTGGAAATTAGGGCTGGTGTCTGAAGTGAAGACAGTTTTGTGGACTGAGAACTTAACCTGTCAAATTTGACCTCACCATGGGTAGTTAGTATCAGAACCGCACTGCACGGACAAAGACAGCAGAACAGGAAAAGAAAATATAGAATGCTATCATTTACGAATATATAAGTAAAAATCCATGACACTAATAGTAGGAAATAGAAACCAGCACCTAGGAAAACAGACAGCATGACCAGCTGGGATTTATTCCAAGAAGCCAAGGCTAATTCGATATTCAAAAAAGCAACCAATGTAATCCATCATGTAAACAAGCTAAAGAAAAATCGTATGATCCTATCAACTGATGCAAAAAAAGCATCTGACAAAACTCAACATGATAAAAAAACTTTCAGCAACCTGGCAATAGAAATGAACTTCCTTAACTTAAGAGTAGTCACAAAAGATTTCTGGGAAAGATGGAGTAGGAAGACTCTAAGCTCATCTTGTAACACCCACAAGTATAAATAACCAGAAAATGAGCCGAAGACTAGCAGAACAGACTCTCCACAGCTAAATGTAGAGAAGAGGTGACATCAAAGAGGATAGGACAAGTGAGACACAGCCAAGAACTAAACGGACCACAGGACTGCCTTGGAATGTAAGGACACTGGGCATGGAAGGAGGAGAGACAGAGACTCACACAGGGGAGCTCATGTAAAGAAGATGAATCCCTATAACATCTAGCTCTGAAAACCAGAGGGACTGGATTTTCCAAAATCTTACAGTCAGCAGGGCTTAACACTTGGAACTTTATTTTTTTAATTTTTGTTAATGTTTATTTGGGAGAAAGAGAGACAAATCACAAGTGGGGAGGGGCAGAGAGAGAGGGAGACACAGAATCTGAAGCAGGCTCCACCCTCTGAGGTGTCAGCACAGAGCCTGATGCAGGGCTTGAGCTCACAAACTGTGAGATCACGACCTGAGCGGAAGTCGGACGCTTAACCGACTGAGCCACCCAGGCACCCCTACACTTGGGTAACCTACTTTAAAAGTTAGTAGGCTTCTGAGAGTTGAGAGGGCAGAATCTCCACCCTTAAAAAGATAACACAACATAGCACCCCTTGGAGATATAGCATAGAAGCAGCAGTTTGAAAACACAGAAGGAAGATTTGTTTACTCATCTCAGAGCATGTGATGGAGAGGCAAGGATCTTGGGAGACTTCCCTAGGAATGAAGAAGCTGGAAAGCACCATTTCCCTATCCAGCTCCCCCAACATAAATACATGGACCACAGACACCTGCAGGAACCAGCGTGGTGCCAAAATTCACTATCTAGCTTGCTGACAGTACACACCCTGTCCCCGAGTTCTCCTGCAAACACACTCCCTCCAGCCAGGCCTGGGCTTTAGACCCCAACTGACAGCAAACCCACCTATACCTTGCTAGCACTGAGCGCCTAGCCTCGGCATTTTTCTGCAGTGTGGTGCCACTGCATCTCTGGCGAATGACTGGTTTGATGCAACTTACACCCAAGGCAGCCACAAACTGGTCCATTAACAACACAAGGAACCAATTTTGCCCACAACAGGAAAAAGCAGTCATTACAGATGAATGGACTAAAGGGAAAAAAGGCTTAGGCAAAAAACACTGGCCCACTCTACGCACATAGGAGACACACCCTGAAGTACCAGGTTCTAGTGAGCAGGGGACACTGCACTTACAGGGCACTACAGGACCTCTTCTTCATAAGGCCACTTCTTTGAAGAGCAGGAGACACAGCTGACTCTCATAACACAGAGGAACGGAGTTGGACAAAATGAGGAAACAGAGGAATATGTTCCAAATGAAGGAAAACAAAACCATAACAAGAGAGCTAAATGAAATGGAGGTAAGCAGTATGTCTGAAAGAGAATTTAAAGTAATGATCATAAAGATACTCACTAGACTTGAGACAAGAGTAGAGGACCTCAGTAAGACTCTTATAAAATGAGAGAAAACATAAAAAGGTCCCAATGAGAGATGAAGAGCTCAATAACTGAAATGAAAAATACACTAGATGGAATAAATAGTAGAGTAGAGGAAGTAGAAGAATGGACTGATGACCTGGAGAGCAATGTAATGGAAAGCAATCAAACTGAGTACAAAGAGAAAAAATATAATAAAAAATGGAAACAGACTTAGGGAACTCCATGACACCATCAAGTGTAATGACATTCATATTATAGGGACCTCAGAGGAGACAAAAGGGGGCAGAAAATTTATTTGAAGAAACAAGAGCTGAAAATCTGGGGAAGGAAACAAATCCAAATCCAAGAGGCAGAGTCCCCCCAAAAAATCAACCCAAGGAGGCCCTTATGAAGATACAGGCCTCCTATTAAAATGTAAAAAAGATACATTTTAATAAGTAATTAAAATGGCAAAAAAATGTGATAAAGAGAGAATTTTAAAAGCAGCAAGAAAAAACAGTTACATATAAGGAAAACCCCAAAAGACTTTCAGCTGATTTTTCAGCAGAAACTTGCAGGCCGGAAGGGAGTGTCATGATATACTCAAAGTGCTGAAAGAAAAAACCTGCAGCCAAAAATACTCTATTCAGCAAGGCTATTATTCAGAATAGAAGGATAGATAATGGGTATCCCAGACAAAGAAAAGTTAAAGAAATTCATGAACATTAAACCAGCCCTACAAGAAATTTTAAAGGGGACTGGAAGTGGAAAGGAAAGTCCATAAGCAAGAGTGAAGAAAAGTAGAAAACACAAAAGCAGTAATATTAAGTATACCTATAAAAATGTTAAGAGATTTACAAATAAAAGGATGTAAAGTATGACACAACATACCTAACATGAGAAGGGGGAGAAAAGTAAAAATTTAGTGCTTTTAGAATCGGCCCAAACTTAACCAACGATAAATGTAAAAAAGACTGCTATATGCATAAGATGTTATATACAAAATCAATACAACCACCAATCACAAATAAAAGATATGCAAAAAATAAAGAGAACGTAATCCAAGCATATCACTAAAGAAAGCCAGCAAACTATGAGACAGCAAGAGAAGAAAGGAGCAGAGAAGAACTACAAAAACAATCATAAAAACAACAAAGCACAATAAGTACATACCAATCAATAATTACTTTGAATGTAAATGGATTAAATGCCCCAATCAAAAGATACAGGGTGACAGACTGGATAAAAAAAACAGGACTCATGTATGTATAGGCTGCCTACAAGAGACTCATTTCATACATAAAGACACATGCAGACTGAAAGTCTGAAAGGCACTGAAAGGGATAGAAAATATTTATCATTCAAATGGAAGTGAAAAAAACCAGGGTAGCAATATTTATATCGGACAAAATAGACTTTAAAACAAAGATAGTAACAAGAGACAAAGATGGACATTATATAATCATAAAGGGAACAATCCAACAATAAGATATAACAATTTCAAGTATTTACTTATCCAACACACAACACCCAAATACATATAAAGCAGCTAATAACAAACATAAAGGAAGTAATCGATAGTAATACAATAATAGTAGGAGACCTTAACACCCCACCTATATCAGAGGATAGATAATCCAAAAAGAAAATCACCAATGAATGACACATTGGACCAGTTGTATCTAACAGATATATTCAGATGTTCCATCCCAAAACAAGAGAACACAATTTTTTTTCAACTGCACATGGAACATTCTCCAGAACAGAGCACAGGTTAGGCCACAAGTCTCAACAAATTCTCAAAGACTGAAGTCATATCATGCATCTTTTCCAACAACAATCCTATTAAACTAGAAATCAACCGCAATAAAAAAAATCTGGAAAAAACACAAATAAGTGGAGGTGAAATAACATGCTACTAAACAATGAATGAGTCAACCATGAAATAGAAGAGAAAATAAAAAAAATACATGGAGATAGATGAAACTGAAAACACAATGGTCCAGAATCTTTGGGATGCAGCAAAAGCTCTTCTAAGAGAGATTATAAAGCAATAATAATACCCTAGGCAATAACTGCGTACCTCAAGAGGCAAGAAAAACCTCAAATAAACCTAACTTTACATCTAAAGAAAAAGACAAAACCCCAAACCAGTAAAAGGAAATAACAGCAGAAATAACTGAAATACAAAAAAAAAAAAAAAAAAAAAATAGAACAGATCAATGAAACAGGGAGCTGATTCTTTGAAAACATTAACAAAATTGATAAATTGTTAACTAGATTTATAAAAACAGAAATAGAGGGCACAAATAAAATCAGAAATTAAAAAGGAGAAATAACTGACATCGCACAAATATGAAGGACTTTAAGAGAATACTATGAAAAATTATATGCGAACAAATTGAACAAACTCAGAGAAATGAATAAGTTCCTAGAAACATATAACCCTCCAAACCTGAATCAGGAACAATTTTTCCTGACACCAATTACCAGCCATGAAAGTGTATCAGTAATCAAATAACTCCCAACAAACAAAAGTCCAGGACTAGACCATTTCACAGGTGAATTCCAACAAACATTTAAAGAAGGGTTAATACCTATTCTTCTCAAACTATTCCAAAAAATAGAAGAGGAAGAAAAGCTTCCAAATTCATTCTATGAGACCAGCATTACCCCGATACCAAAACCAGATGAAGACACTAAAAAATAAATAAATTAAAAAAAAAAAAAAAAAAGAACTACAGACCATTTTCTCTGATGAACATAGATGCAAACTCCTCAACAAAATATCAGCAAACCAAACCCAACAATAAGATATTTTGAAAAACCATTCACCATATCAAGTGGGATTTATTCCTGGGATGCAACAGTGGGTCAATATTTGTAAATCTATCAATGTGATACATCACATCAACAAGAGAAAGATTAAATAAAAACCATATCATCTTTGAAATAGATGCAGAAAAAGCATCTGACAAAGTACAGCATCCATTCATGATTAAAACCCTCAACCAAGTAGGTTTACAGGAAACGTACCTCAACATAATAAAGACCATAGATGAAAAACCCTCATACTCAATGGTGAAAAACTGAAAGCTTTTCCCTTAAGGTCAGGAACAAGACAAAGATATCTACTCTAATGACTTGTATTCAACACAGTACTGACAGTCCTAGCCACAGCAATCAGACAAGAAAAAGAAAGGGCATCCAAACTGGTAAGGAAGATGAAATGGTACTATATATAGAAAATTCAAAAGACTCCACCAAAAATGTACTACAACCGATAAATGAATTCAATAAGATCACGGGATCTTATCCACAAAACAATACTGGACTGGCACAAAGATAGACACATAGATCAATGGAACTGAATAGAGTCCAGAAACAAACCCATGATTATATGGTTAATTAATCTTCCACAAAGGAGGCAAGAATATACAACAGTCTCTTCTACAAATGGAGTTGGGAAAGCTGGATAGCTACATGCAAAAGAATGAAACTGGACCACTTTCTTTGACCATATACAAAAATAAACTCAAAATGGAGTAAAGACCTAAGCATGAGACCTGAAATCATAAAAACTGTAGAAGAGAACACAGGCAGTAATTTCATGGACAATGGCTGTAGCAACATTTTTCTAAATATGTCTCCTAAGGCAAGGGAAACAAAAACAAAAATAAACTATTGGAACCACATCAAAATAAAGTTTCTGCACAGCAAAGGGAACAAACAACAAAACTAAGAGACAACCTACTGAATGGGAGAAGATATTTGTAAATGACATACCCAATAAAGGGTTAGTATCCAAAAAATATAAGGAAATTATACAACTCAACATCAAGAAAATAAATAATCCAATTAAAATGGGCAAAAGACACGAACAGACATGTCTCCAAAGAAGACATACACATAGCCAACAGATAGATGAAAAGATACTCTACATCACAAATCAACAGGGAAAGGCAAATCAAAACCACAATGAGATATCCCCTTACACCTGTCAAAATGGGTACAACCAAAACCACAAAAAACAACATGTGTTGGTAAGGATGTGGAGAAAAAGGAATCCTTGTGCACTGTTGGTAGGAAGGCAAACTGGTGCAGCCACTGTAGAAAAAAATATGGAAGTACCTCAAAAAATGAAAAATAAAATCACCATATGATCCAGTAATTCCACTACTGGGTATTTACCCAAAGAATACAAAAACACTAATTCAAAAAGACATATGCATCCTTATGTTTAATGCAGCATTATTTACAATGCCAAATTGTGGAAGCAACCCAAGTATCCATGGATAGATAAATGGATAAAGAAGATGTGGTATATCAGTGGCATATTACTGAGCCCCCCCCCCCAAAAAAAGAATGAAATCTTGCCATTTCCAACAACACAGATGGATACTGATAATATAATCCTAAGTGAAATAACTCAGAGAAAGACAAATACCATATGATTTCACTCATATGCAGAACTTAAAAAACAAAACAGGGGAGCCTGGATGGCTTAGTCGGTTAAGTGTCCAACTTCAGCTCAGGTCTTGTGAGTTCAAGCCCAACATCGGGCTCTGTGCTGACAGCTCAGAGCCTGGAGACTGTTTTGGATTCTGTGTCTCCCTCTCTCTCTGACCCTCCCCTTTTTGCGCTCTGTGTATCTTTCTCTCTCAAAAATAAACAAACATTAAAAAATTTTTTAAAAAAATGAAGAAGAAAGAGACAAACCAAAAAAGGACTCATAACTATAGAGAACACACTGATGGTTACTAGAGTGGAGGTGGGTGGGGGATGGGTGAAATACGTAAAGGGGTTTAAGAGTACACTTAACATGATGAGCCCTGAGTAATGTGTAGAATTGCTGAATCACTATATTGTACATCTGAAACTAACAGAATGGTGTATGTTAACAATAACAGGAATTTAAAAACAAACAAAGGTGGATAAGGAAGATGTGGAGCAGTCTCAGCCCAGTGCCCCTGCAGCCTGAAGCAGAACTGGCCAGTTAAGACTAGCCCAGACCTGCAGAATCCTTGAGCATGAGAATAAACACTCATTATTGTAAAAACAACAACAAAAAATTATTTTGGAAGAATATTTAATGGAACAGAAAAAATGTCCTATGTTAAATTGAAATATCAGGTATAAATATATATATATATATATATATATATATATATATATATTCTGATTAAAATTAAGTATCACACATAAATTAAAAAAAAAAAAGTAGCTAAAAAAAAACCCCGACAGGTAATACCAAACTTAATGGTGTAATACTGAATGCTTTCCCCCAAGATTTGGAACAAGGCAAGAATATCTATGGTCACCATTTCCATTCAACTTTGCAGTGAATGTCCCAGTCAGAGCAATAGGCAAGAAAAAGAAGGCATTCAGACTAGGAAGGAAGAAATAAAATTATTCTTATTCACAGATAACATGATTATATAAGTAAAGAAATCCAGATAAAGAAAAACTCTTAGAACACATAAAAACATTTAGCAAAGTTTTAATACACAAAAACAAATTTCTCTATACTAACAATGAATGACTGGAAACCAAAACTTTAAAAATAGTATTATTTATAATAGCTCGCCCCAAAATGAAATTCTTAAGTATAAACCGAGCAAAATATGAATGAAATCAAAGAATTAAATAATAGGAGAGACCTATCACGGTCATGGATTGGAAGTCTCAAAATAATAAAGATGTCAATTCTCCCCAAACTGATCTACAGATTAACCTACTGCCAATCACAATCCCAGCAAAATTTTCTGTATATAGATAATGGGGTTCTAAAATTTACAAGGAAAATCAATGTAACTAGAATAGAGAAAAGAATTCTGGTAAAAAATAAAATAGGCGAAAATAAAATCTCCAACTTCAAAACTTAAAGTTATAATAACCAAAATAATGTGATACGAGAGAAGGGATAGACACAGAGACCAATACACAGATTAGAGAATCCAGACATAGAGCCACAGAAATATAGCCAATTGATTTTGACAAAGGTGCAAAGACAATTCAATGGAGAAAGGATAATCTTTTCTATAAACCAAGTTGGATCAATAAGACATTCAAAAAAACTAATAAATTGGACTTAAGGAATATTAAAACCTTCTCTTTTGTAAAAGGCACTGTTTAGAAAATTAAAAAGTAGGCTATAGAAGTTATTTGCCAATCACTTATCTGACAATGGACTTATGTGAGTATATATATATATATATGTATTTTTAAATATACAGAATATATATATAACTAAAAACTCTTAAAACTCAAGGAGTTTTAAAATGAGCAAAAGACTTAAGATACTTCACCAAAAAGATATAACATGACAAATACATGAAAAAATGTTCAACATCAACAGCCATTAAGAAAATGCAAATGAGAACCACAATGAGATACCACTATACACCTCTTAAAATAGTTTAAAAATAGTTAAAATATGACACCAACAAGAGTTGGTGAGGATGTGGAGCAACTGGAACTCTTCAACACTGATGATGGAAATGCGAAATGGTACAGCCACTTGGGAAAACAGTTTGGAGGTTTCTTATAAAGTTAAACATATACTTACCATATGACCCAGCAGTCCCACTCCTGGGTACCTACCCTAGAGAAATGAAAACTTATGTTCAAATAAAAAATCTATACCCAAATGTTTATAGCAGCTCTAGTCATACTAACAAAAACTGGAAACAACTCAAATGTCCTCCTTCAATGGGTGATACAGAAACTGTATTACATGCATACAATGAACTATTACTCAGCAATAAAAAGGAACAGACTATTAATACAAGCAGCAATTTCGATGAATCTTAAAGACATGCTGAATGAAAAAACCCAAACTCAAAGCTTACATACTATATGATTTGATGTATGTTACATCCTCAAAAAGACAAAACTATAGAGACAGAACACAGTAGTGACTGTTTACTTGTATTAATGTAAAATATAAAATTAAAAAGCAAAATAAGATGTTCGGGCCCATGCCCAGGCTCGGCAAAAGAGGATCTCCAGTAATGTGATACAGCTGGTTGCATTTTTAATATTCCATCAGTGCTCTTGGTGAACAGCCAAGGATGAGAACAGCTGTAATTCCTTAAATTTGATTTCTCCATTCCTTCTGCTACATCTTTAGGTCAGGCTTTTCTCTCTCATGAGGCCTACTGATTCCACATCTCCATTCTTGAGCCCTACTACATTAGCACCAAAGTGACCTCTGACAGGATAAATTTCAAGCTCTTCAGCACAAGACCCTCCAAGACTTGGTCCCTGTCAACCACTCTCCTCTCTCTGCACACCCTTTCTTGCATCCCACACTCCAATATTAAAAAAAAACACTTAAATCCCCTGAAGTGACCTGCTATTTCACACCTCTAGCTAGGCTTTTTGCTCAAACTACATCCTCTGCCTGGAATTCCACCCCCACCATGAATTTGCCTGGCAAGTACCTTTTAAGACCAATTTGGTTACATATTTTATGTCACTTCCAGCAGTTTTCTGTCCATGCTCACCATCACCTATATAATACTGTCCACGAGCCTCATCTCCTACCATTATTGCCTCACACTTAAGACTCTTAAAATGCCCATCTTCTAGGTAACTCTCTCCCAAACTTCGTGTTTTTTTCAGCTGCTCATGCCTTAGTTATGATACTCCTCCTTCCCAAGAATACTTTTCCCCACCCTTCTTTCCTGGCTAACATAAATTCATTCTAGAATAAACATCTGTCATCTCTAAGAAGGCTTCGCCTGCATTTCCAGGCTAAAATAATTACACCACTTCTCTATCTCCATAGCCTCTCTGGTTATCGCTATCAATAGCTACCTTATTTTACTGAAATCATTTTGTGCGTCCACTTCCTTCAATTTGCTCCTTAACAGCAAAGGCCATCCTTTAGAGCTTTCTCTTCCTCAGGCTTAGCCTAAAATCTGGAATAGGTCCCTAACAAATGTTTCTTGAATACAAAAATGAGAGTAAATTTACTAGGCAACTTAATACACATCTCCTTTTCTCCAAAAGGACCTAAGCAGCTAACTATATACTGAGTAACACCTAAACTTTTATACACAGGTCAGCTGGCTCTCTCCTTAGCTCTTGTTTTGTTATTAACAACTGTTAACTAGGCAGCCTTATTTAGATGTCCCAAATGTATCTCAAAATCAATGTATAACTGAATCCATATTCTTCCTCAATTCTGTCTCTTAAATGTGGTCATTTTCTTGGTAAATGGATCCAAGAGCCCAAATCACGTTAGAAACCTCAATCATCCTAAATGCCTTCCTTTCCCTCATTTCTCACACCCAGTTATTAAGTCCTGCTAATTTGTTGAGATCGAAGCTCTCCATATAGGCCTCAAGTTCAAGCCCCTGTTTCTTCAAATCTGGGCTACACCAAGATCCATTAATATAATGGTCTTATGCCTACAGTTCTGAACCCCAGCAATTTATTTTTCATAATGTCAACAATGATCTTTCTGAACTGCAACATCATTTCACTCCTTTGCTTGGCACTCTACAGTCTATAAGAAAAAGTCTAAACTCCTTAGCATAGTATAAAAGGTCTTCTGGCCCCTGTGGTCTTGTCCAGACCTTCTCTCCTTATCGACTCTATCAAACTACACCCTACACTCACACCAAACTTCCTGCATTTCCCAAGGGACAGCCATACTAACTCATAACATGTATGACTTTCACAGTATAGTCATCTAGTGATCTTCCAAGCCTGAGATCTAAGGGAGATTACATTATAAAGCTATACCTGATCCATGCTCCCACACAACCACGACTCTTGGAAAGAACTGATCAATTCTTCCTTTGGGTTTCCAACAATTTCATGTATGTGTACAATAGTACCTATCACTTGTAAGATATATTATTATTGCAATCCATTTCCCCCAAGAACACTATAAGCTACTTGAAGACAGAGGCCATAAATGATCTCTAGGAGCCACAGAATCTAATAAAATTATAAGACACATTGAAAGTGTCCAGTAAATGTTTATTAATGTGGTTTAAAAAATCTTTATATTGGCTTTAACCCTGTGGTAAAATCAAGAGTTCAAAATAACAAAATTTAATATATAAAACATTAGGTTATCCCAAATAGCCATACAGAGGCAAAATCCACTAATTTGCTTTTGTAACAGAAAATAGCTAATAATTAGCATTACTCCCAAACACACAAAACAAACTATGGCCAACAAATTCAAATAAGTGCTTATACATTTTAAATAGTATACATTGTTCCTACACGCAGCAAAGTATAGCAACTTGTTTTTAATACTTTCCCATTTCATCATTCTGTACCTTTCTACCTATTCTTTCTTACTCACAACCTCATGGTATCCTTAGGTTATGTAAAGAAGCTCGTTTCAGGCCTGTCCCAGTTCTGTAACGTCCCATGTTCCAAAACTAATCCATTCTCTCTCTTTTTCCAGTCAAATCTCTCATTCTCTCAATGGGCAAAACTCAGGTCGATGATGAAGCCAAGAAAGAATTCTCCAGAAATCTAAGGACAGCACCAACAAATGAATAACTAATATGTTTAATATTCCCTAAGATTATCTGCATTTGAAAAGAGGTAATTTTAAATGCAAATAAATACTGAATTGGTATAATAAGAGAAAAGATTTTCAAGGAGAAATTTCCCAGTGGGTGAGGAAGGGAAGGAACACAGAGGTTCACCACATCAAGACTAAACCAAGTTGTAATCACAGTACAATAGAATGAGCACAAATTTTGGGTCACTGATTTCAGGCAAGGATTTATCAACATAGAAGAATACCAACATCTATAACTCACACTGTTATTTTGTGACTCAACTGAAATATACAGGAAAATACTTAATGACAGGTTCTGTGTATAGTTGATTCTTGAACAACAGGGATTTAATCTGCCCAAACCCACTTACACTGGTTTTATTTTCTTTTGTTGAGAAGTGACAACAAAAGCCACAAGGCATTTATTCCCAACTGCCCACCCCATTCTCCACACAAGTGAATGGAAGGCAACTGGCACACAGGTCATGCCTTTGGTCCTCTAAGTACCAAAAAGAGGCCTGCCTAGATGGTCAGCAGCTCCATCCCTGTGGCCCAGGACCAGGCAGGGCTGTGAGTTCAGTCAAACCTCTCATTCTCTCAATGGGCAAAACTCAGGTCGATGATGAAGCCAAGAAAGCATTCTCCAGAAATCTAAGGACAGCACCAACAATGAATAACAAATGAATAACCCAAGGCTGGTGGACAGGAGGCTATGCTGAAGCAGAGGAATACACCTAGAGGGCAAGGTGGAAGTTGTGCAGGGACCCCTTCTTCTCCCAGCACCCTAGCAAG
Organism: Panthera uncia; assembly: GCF_023721935.1. Taxonomy (NCBI): domain Eukaryota; kingdom Metazoa; phylum Chordata; class Mammalia; order Carnivora; family Felidae; genus Panthera; species Panthera uncia. The sequence goes on along the minus strand of NC_064812.1, from coordinate 64,804,648 downwards.
GCTGTAGTATCAGAATACCTGGAACCCTTGGGGCCCCTCCCAGGCTGGCCAGCCTTGCCCCACCCCCAACCTTGCAGAGGGCACATTCAAGTGTGGCTTTATCCACCAAAGATCACAGGCTGATGATAGACCTCCAGGCAGATGGAGCTGCCACCACTGTAGTGAGCCTCCAGGCCAGTACTGCTGCCTGAGAGCAGCCTAGTGGCTGCCTCTGCTGAGTCAAGGACACCAGGTTCTGGTACACTGCCAACTCCAGGCGGCCAGACCCACCCCATGGCCCTTGGACCTCCTAGAGGCAGATTTTTTTCAATAAATGTAAGTATAGTACTTTAAACGTTTCTCTGATGAATTTCTCAACATTTTCTTTTTCTAACTGACTTTATTGTAAGAATCCAGTATATGGTACATTTTACACACAAAATAAGTATTAATCAACTGTTTATCAGTAAGGCTTCCAGCCAACAGTAAGCTATTAGTCAAGTATTAGTAAAGTCAGAAGTTACATGAGGATTTTTGACTGTTCAGGGGTCAATGCCCCCAATTCCCACCCTGTCCAAAGGTCAACTGTAATTGAAAAGAACTTGATATCTAACTCCAGAAAAGACGTAGACCCAAGAATCTGCAAGACTAATTCTAAACCAGTTAACACTAATGGACTTTCGGCAGACCTCAAGAAACCTCTATTCTTCAATTTTTCATACCTTTTCTAAATGTGTTGAGAAAGCCACAATAGATACATTCATGGAAAGAAGAGCTTTTAAAACCTGTATAATTTTCCTGGCTTAGGATTTATTTGAGGTGAAAACTAAGGCTTCCTTTGTATTTTGGAAGACATATAGCAACCAATGGTGTTTTGTCAGACAGACTTTTTAATTCTTACATGATATTTAGATAACTACAGGTATAAATTGTAAGTATTTCCTAGTCAAAAGTCTGACTGAAATCAGTTATTCTCCCTTCATTTGAGAGCATGATGGTATTACCTGAAAAACAAAAGTTCTTTCCTATTATCACAAGCTAATGAGTGATGAAGCCCGGAGTACAATTTTTAATTGATAATTAGGTGTCCTCTAAGCAATACCAAAAACACATTTAAATTGTCTCTGTGTTTGCTACAAGGAACACTTGGTAGTAAATAAATGTGACTATCATTCAATCGGCTAGCTTTGAGGACTTCCACCTTCTTTTCTTGGTTTTATTTTCTACTTCAATATGAAGGCCACTGCTTACCTTTGTGGCTTTTTTTTTTTTTTTTCTTTTTCCTCCTAACTCTACATTTAAACTCCACAGGCTTGGGGAGGAAAACAAGTATTTCTGTCTCATATAAAAGTTCCTTAGAAGCATATGGAGTCTTGGGGCGCCTGGGTGGCCCAGTCAGTTGAGGTAATGACTTTGGCTCAGGTCATGATCTCATGGTTTGTGAATTCGAGCCCTACGTCGGGCTCTGTGCAGACAGCTTAGAGCCTGGAACCTGCTTCTGATTCTGTGTCTCCCTCTCTCTCTGCCCCTCCCCCACTCATGCTCTCTGTCTCAGAAATAAATATTTAAAAAAAAAGAAGCATATGGAATCTTTAATGACATATTTGTCTAACAACCTTATAGACATTACATTGTAGTTCTGCAAAACAAGACAATGAAACATACCTCTCAATGTATTTGTCAAGATTTCCTTGTATTTGCAACACTTTTTCTATGTACTTAGGAATACATATTTGCTCAAAGGTAAATACTATTATATAACACTTATAGATCTTTTATATATTTCCACTCCATCTTTTCTTATCAATGAATGCATTTCCAGCATGTCACTATGCTTTGTAGTATTCCAATGCATGGACATACCATTTTCATTTAACCAACTTTTAGTAATTATAAAGAGTACAATGATGAATAAATTTGTACAGCTATCTTCACAACATGTCTGATTATTTTCTAACAATTGTTTTGATGTTATTTGAAATAAAGCAAATGATAAATATATTATTTGAAGTAAAGGGAATGAGAGAAAGGAGTGGACAGATGAAGGAGACAGGGAAAGGAGAGGAAGGAAAGGAACAAAACAGAAAGAGCAGCAGAATAAGACATAGATTTAAAAAAAAATACAAATAGTATATTTGAGTTTATTAGCAGAGTTGTTATTACTGTTCTATCATTTTCAGCAAATTCCTGTTACTTAAGTTTACATAGGGTAAAACCCTTCCTTGCAATCGTAAACTAAATCGTAACAATTCCTTCTTTGGAAGCTTATTTTCTCTGCCTCAATATTCATGGGATTCTTTTTATCCTGAATTTTATTTTTTTTTAAATGTTTACTTTTGAGAGAGAGAGAGAGAGAGAGAGAGCGAGCGCACAACAGCGCACGCAAGCGAGCAGCAGAGAGAGGAGAGAGGATCCCCAGCAGGCTCTTATACGGGGCTTGAACTCGCAAACTGAGGAGATCATGACCTGGGCTGAAATCAAGAGTCAGACACTTAACCACTTAACCAACTGAGCCACCCAGGTGCCCCTATTCTGAATTTTAAATCATATCTATAGATTTAGACTTGTAAGAATCTCAATGTAAAGAATTTTTTTCTTCCTGGAATATGGCAGTTTGCATGCACAGGTGTTTTCTAGTACAGACATTTCCATACGTCGCTGATTATTACTTTGTGTGCAATTTCAAATTAACTTTTTTCATTAAGGAAAAAAAAGAATTATCCCTATGTCAGACAGTTTTAGATACCTAGGATATCTCTCATCCTTTTAGCTTCTTCTCATTCCTCCCAGATCTAGTAACAGATTGCCATTAATCTGGTTTTCCATAATGTAGTGAACTTTCCTCCATTTCTACAATTTAGTGGTCATTTGGGAGGTCACATCAAGGGATATTAACCAGGTGTCTAGTTACTTTCTGATGATTTTTTAATTGTCTCAACTGCTTTCGAATATGTCTTTGTGAATCAAGAATGGATTCATATATCAGTGCTGATAAGATTCTCAGGTTTGAAAAGAAGGGAGAGAGATAAGGACGATCAGGGAGCAAATGAACATAAAAGGAGTGGTTCCAAAAAAAAAAAAAAAAAGGAACTAAATATTGTGGTAATTTTTTTAAGTGCAAAGTTCAGGATAAAAGTTTAAAAAATAAACATGGAAAACTGAAGAAAAGCAAACATTCTTGACATTTAATTTCCAAACACAAAGGTATTTTTATTTTTTTACATACTTCCTGGAAAGCCAAATTATTAATGGTGACTATCCTAGACAAAATGTTTGGAGACATTAATTTATTTAATCAACAAAAGCTTTACATTAAGAAATTTTAGTCAAGCAAACTAATGAGAGATTGTAATTATACAGAATAGCATTAGGCATGCATGAGTGACAGTCAAAGCTCCTTATTTGCTATTAGTCAAAGTTGATATAACTTAATAATGTTAAAGACAGAAAACTTCAATGAACATTTTAGAAAGCATTTTATCACACCTTATTCCATCAGGCATTCTCAATTTAGATTAGCATAGTGCCTAACACGGTATCTGATTAGTCCTTATTGCCACTTATTTGTTTGTATTTTTTACAAGTGGTATTCAATGAGACCAAATTGATAGAAACCATTTAGGAAAGCATTAAAAAAAAAAAAAAAATCAAGGGATACTCAGTTTAATATAAAATTTAAAACTGCTCAATATTCATAAGTATAATTTTAATTTAGTAGTAAAACTGAAAAAAACTGTTCTTTCCTAAAGACATTTTCATTCAAACCAAGAAAAACCAACCAAACAAAGAGAATTATAATTATGATAATTTGAATGCCTAACCTTTTTATAAGGAAATCAGATTTTGGCATGTTAATCACTTAATCAAGTGTGTTTTTTGAAATGTAAGGGAATATTACAAACTGAAAAATATTTGTTTTGACTATTTCAAAAGGAATATAACCCAATGAATATATAATCACATATAACATTTAAGATACCATACGTTGACATATTTGTTGACTTTTTAAGGAAAGTGTGTGCTACATATTAGCCAAAAAAAAAGTACCTTTCCTCCTAATTTTCCATTCACGAGTCTTCTCTAATAGTCATAGAAATGGGGGCTGGGGTGAAACAGAGAGAATAAAATAACTTTCATTTCATATAACAAACACTCAGACTGATCATTGCATTTGTAAAAACAAAATACATTCTGGTAAGTTTTTCTGTCCATGTATCCTGTAGCAAAATAACTGGAGATAGTATTCACTATTAAACTTCTGTCCTCTAATCATAATAAAATACCTATTTTGGACACTGGTATTTTAAAAGCTCAATTATTAAGTATTGATTGTTAATTTAATTATTAACTGGTATCAAAGATACATTTTATTTCTATTCATTAATAGAAGATGCATGTTGTTCCATTTTAATTTTTAAAGATATAAGCATACAGAAATTATGCATTAGCTTTGGCTTGTAAATGCACTAAACACATTCTCAATTACCATGTAAGAATTAAAACTTAAGGAACAAAGAGAATCCAAAAAACTAAACAAAATAACCAATTTCTTCCCAACTATAGCATTTTTTATCTTATACATAAAAATAAAAGATAGAAATGCTGACTATGCATTATGTTATTAAGATGCTGAGAGTAAGCATTAAAGAGCAAAAAATAAAATCTTAAAATTTGGGAAAAAACTCAAACACCATTATAAAAAAATAAATACGAGGCAATGAGGACTAATCGATCCTATCAGATACTATGTTAGGCACTATGTTACAAAAAATTGAGAATCATCAATGGTATCAGAAGTAATAAAATGCTTTTTAACTTAATTGTTTTTTTACCACCTGACTATCAATTCAAAGGGAGAAAATAAACTTATTACATAAATACTTCAGATTATAGCCTAATAAATTCAAGAAAATAAGTACCATAAAAGTCAAAATCTATAGAAAATAAAAGTATACATATCTGGATGGTAAAGGGGAGGTCTTTGTTTTCTATTTTTAGAACAGAAAAAAATTGCAAAGGAAAGATGAAAAGGAATAGTTACATAAAAATAGGTCAAAACCAATAAATCTAAAGAGAATGAATACTCTTGTCTTGTTTTCCTCAACAGTCAGCTATATACTTGCACCCACAACAGAGTATAAGAGCCATAAATGACCATACTCTAATTAAGCAAGCTCAATCTCAGAGTTTATTGTAGATAATTCTGCACATACAATACTCAATGAATTTTGCTGGGATAAATAAAAAATATGTATAAAAGTCTGTGAAGCAAAATTTAAATGTAAATGTCCCCAAACTCAAAAAACACTTTAAAACAGGATGCATTATTAAAATACTTCGTAGGAAGACAAAATACATATTCAGAAAATGCATATGGGGACACGTGGGTGGCTCAGTCACTTAAGCATCTGGCTCTTGGTTTTGGCTCAGGTCGTGATCTCACAGTTCCTGAGTTCAAGCCCCACATCAGGCTCTGCACTCACAGTGTAGAGCCTGCTTGGAATTTTCTCTCTTTGGCCCTCCCCTGCTCACTCTGTCTCTCTGAAAATAAATACACTTTAAAGAAAAAAAAGCCTATGAAATAATGAAGAGAGACTCTACAACTGAAAATTATGACAATTACACAATAATTATAATTATATTCTTATGAAAGCCACTGAGATACACAACCAGTTATTTTTAGGTGACAAAGGCTTATTTCCTATAAGATGACATTTTAATAAGATTTTGTTTTTACTTGAGTTCTTAAAATGATTTGAGGGGTGCCTGGGTGGCTCAGGCGGTTGAGCATCTGACTTCAGCTCAGGTCATGACCTCGCGGTCTGTGAGTTCAAGGGCTGCATCAAGCTCTGGGCTGACAGCTCAGAGCCTGGAGCCTGCTTCAGATTCTGTGTCTCCCTCTCTCTCTGCTCCTCCCCCACTCACGCTCTGTCTCTCTAAAATGAATAAACGTTAAAAACAATTAAAAAAAATGATTTGAAGATGCTATAAAATACTAAGATAAAAAGTAAGAATATTTTTAAAAGATGAGGAACTCACGTATAATAAAATATCACCAGAATCCTTGGGAGTGTCACAGGACAGTTAAATTTTCCAAATGGCTTAAATTATTAAAATCTTACTTTACAATGTTGTTTAAAATCTTAGATACACAGAAATACACATGATTCTGGCTGACTTCTTAAGCAGAACACAGGATAAAATGGTCTCTTGTATGATGGACAGTTGGACTCAGGGATGCCATTATTAACACATAGTAGAAAAATACTTTTGAGATTCACTGAAATGTTGAGAACAATATTTTTCTGTACTGCTGTTAGTTGTTTGTTATGTATTTTGCCCTTTCTCTTTTCTTAAAGGTGACTGTTTCCAAGGAGGCTATTCTTTCCCTTTTTGTAATTTGTTAACTGTAAACAAAGTTTTGTGGGTAAGGGTGCAGGTTAGGTAGGCCACAATAGGCCAAAAAGAAGCACTCATCTATAAATTCTACCAAACACAAGCTCTATAAAACCTCAGTTTCTTCATCTGTAAAATGCAGATAATAACAGCACCTAAGCACATATGGTTGTTTGGAGGACAAATTGAGATAAAGCCAATAAAGTCATAGGCACACAACTTGGCATACAGTAAACAATTACTGCTGCCTTAGAAATTAAGTAGCTCAATTTTTGAATACATGTGTGTGTGTGTGTGTGTGTGTGTGCGCGCGCGCGCGTGTGTGCGCCTCTTGTGTGTGTTCACAATAAAGTCTGGAGGGGCACCTGGGTGGCTCAGTCAGTTAAAAATCCAACTTTTAGCTCAGGTCCGGATCTCGCGGTCGGTGAGTCGAAGCCCAACACAGGGCTCTGTGCTGACAGCTCATGAGCCTAGAACCTGCTTCAGAATCTGTGTCTCCCTCTCTCTCTGCCCTTCCCCCACTTGCTTTTTGTCACTCTCTCTCTCTCTCAAAAATAAACATTTAAAAAAATTTAGAATAAAGTCTGGAAAGAACACCTCAAAAAGTTAATAGTGTCTCAAAGAAATAACACTTCGTATCAACTAAGATGGCTAAAATAAAAAAGTAATAATTTTGGCTGGCAAGGATATAAGAAACCCTCCTACATTGCTGATGGGGATGTAAAAGGGTGCAGCCACTTTGGAAAACAACTTAGTTTCTTAAAAATTTAAACACGGATTTATCATATGACCCAGCAATTCCACCTTGGTAGTAACTATACAAAATAAAAATTTACGTCCACATAAAGACTTACACATAAATATTCCATTAGCATTATTCATTCAACCCAAATGTCCATCAACTGGTGAATAACCAAATGTGGTACATCCACACTCTGGAATACTCTTCAGTAATAAAAAGAAATGAAATACTGATACTTGCTACAACATGAATGAACCTCAAAAACATTATGCTGACTGAAAGAAACCAAACACAAAAGACCATATATGTATGATTATACTTATGAGAAATACACAGAAAAGGCAAATCTGGACACAGAAAGTAGATGAGTAGATACCTAGACCTGGGGGTGGCACCAAGGATTAACTGTAAATAGGCACTAGGGATCTTACTGGGGTAACAGAAATGTCCTCAAACTGGATTATGGTTATGCCTGTACAACTCAATGAACTTAAGTAAAAATCATTACATTTAAAATGGGCAAATTTGGGGGTAAGTGGCTACTAGCTTAGTAGGAAGAGCATTCAACTCTTGCTCTCAGGGTCCTGAGTTCAGGCCCCACATTGGGTATAGATATTAAATAAATTAACTTAAAAAAAAAAGGTAGATTTTGTTGTATGTAAATTATACCTCAACAAAGTTGTTTTTTATAAAGTTAGCAATGGTTATCTTTACCTAATAGTGTCATGGGTGATTTTTCCCCCGGTTTTACTTTTGAAAATAAGGTTTTGTTTATTTAAAACAAAAAGAGTAAACTGCCAAATTTATTGGACTTATGTACAATTTAAGTGACTGAGGGGCGCCTGCCTGGGTGGCTCAGTCAGTTAAGCCTCTGACTTCGGCTCAAGTCATGATATTGCACTCTGTGAGTTCGAGCCCCACGTCGGCTCTGTGCTGACAGCTCAGAGCCTGGAGCCTGCTTCGCATTCTGTGTCTCCTTCTCTCTCTGCCCCTCCGCCTCTCATGCTCGCTCGCTCACTCTCTCTCTCTCTCTCTCTCTCTCCCTCAAAAATAAACATTAAAAAAAAAAGTGACTGAGTAAAGACAAGGGGACTCTCCTCTGAATAAAGTAATTTGCTGTCGTATCTATTTTGCTTATTTTTTTATTGACTATGTCATTTCTTAGCAAGGTTCTAGAGAAGTAAAGAATTATTAAACAGCTGATTAAGTGATTCAAAATTGAGAGAAAAATATTAACTGCCCCACGTGGATTTTTCTAAACGTACTGCCCGAGGTAATTTTGTGATATGAAATACTTTAAAGATTGTTTTTCACAATCTTTCCTGGATGAGAAGATAACATAGGTTACATAGACCAATGTGGTCACACCAAGTCTAAATCTAAGCAAAACAAAAATACTAAAAGAACACAAACCCTTTAAATACTTGGGCCCAGGACCCTTTTTTAAAGAACTTTTTCAAGAGACTCACACACTCTAAAGCTTCAGAATAATTACTTTCTAGTAATTATAAAATTTAGGTAACTTAAGAAATTTCTGTAACTTCTGAAACAAATCAGCCAAAGACTGCATTTCACTGTATAAATGGAAGCTCAAATCAAACTGGGTCTGAAAAGTTAGGATAAAGGCAACTTATACTAGTTTCCCATGGCTAACGTTAACAAATTACCACAAACTCGGTTGTTTAAAAACAACAGAAATTTGCTCATAGTTCTGGAGCCCAGATGTCTGAGACATACTACCTCTGAAGGCTCCAGGGAAGACTCCTTGCCTCTTCCTAGCTTCTGGTGACACAGGTATCCCTTGGCTTATTTATGGCAGCGCAGCTCCAATTTCTACCTCCATTTTCACATGACCTTCTTCCTTCAGGTGTCTCCCTGTCCCTTCCTCTACTTATAAGGACATCAGTCACTGGATTTAGGAGCCACCCTAAATCCAAAATGATTTTACCTGGAGATCTTGAACTAATTACATCTACAAAGATCTTACCCCAAAAAGGGACTAGACAAGTTTTGGTGTTTTTTGTTTTTTGTTTTTTTTTTTAAACGTTTATTTCTGAGATAGAGACAGAGCATGAGTGGGGGAGGGGCAAAGGGAGGGGGAGACACAGAATCGGAAGCAGGCTCCAGGCTCTGAGCTGTCAGCAGAGAGCCCGATGAGGGGCTCAAACTCACAAACCACAAGATCATGACCTGAGCCGAAGTCGGTCGCTCAACTGACTGAGCCACCCAGGCGCCCTGACCAGTTGTTTTTAAATACGTGAAAGTTCGTTCTTTAGGACAAACCTCACCGAAAAAACTTAAATTTGAAATTGTTTTGTGCATTCTCAGTTGAAAATATCCTATCATTTTAATTTGCCCTTTCTCATAGAAAGTTTCCTATTATATCATCAGGACATTCTATCATTAAAAAATTATAAAATACATACAAAGAGTTAGATGAAAACGTTTTACTGTAACAACTTATTTCCCAAAGGCTATTTCTCTCCTGGTGTTCCCCATCACGGTGAATGCCCTCTCCAACAATCCTACAGTTCTGGCTTCAAGACTGTTGTGATACAACCAACCCATCAGCAAGTCCTGTGGACTCCTTTAAAATATATTCCAAATGCAGCCAATTCTCACTTGCCTTACCAGCCTAGTCAAAAATCACTACCATGTCGGGCCAAAGTGAGCCTTTAAAATGTAAATCTGCTATATCACTCTCCTAATGAAATTCTCCAGTGGCTTCCATCACAAATAGAATAAAATCCAATCCAATCCCCTTCTCCCCCTCCCCCAGCCAAACTTCCTTTCATCCTGGAACATCCCAAGCATACACCTGTCTTACTGCTACCTCTATTTCTATTTCATGCAGTTATTTGAAAGGCTGAATCTCTGTCACTTCTCTGCTGAAATGTCACCTCATAGAAAGGCCATTCCTGACAACACTATCTAAAACTGCACTCCTGGGTCATGTCTCCCTTTACCCTTCTGAACTACTGTTTCAGAAAATAACAATTTGATGATCTACATTAGTTTGTTCTTTACTGTTAACCTCAATGCACTAGAAAGTAAGTTCCATGAAAGCAGTGGAATATTTGGCACATGCTAGCACAACTAATAACCAAATGAAGAACATACCTAACTTTGAATGGCAGCAATAACTTTTTCATGTATTTCCCTTTTCCAATATCCCCACCTCCATTTTGTGAGGAATATTACGACAAATATTTCCCCAAATTATTTCACAATATGTGAATACAATATTTCAAATGTATTCACAATACATTTTTATTCTGCTTTGAAAAAAACAATTACCAACAGAAGTTTCTCTACAAGTTAAATATTATCAGGAATGGCAACCAGTTGCTTGCCATTAGATGGGATGGGAAACAGGGCTAGTTCCCATTTCACAGTCCTTTGATCTGATAACAAACACTCTGCCCAACTGCTCCTTTCCTCTTCCTAAACTATCAGTAGAACTGCTTTCCAAAAACACAGACTCTTCTGGAGAACAGACTCATCAATACTTAGGGCTATTGTATCTCCCCTATTGTATCTCTACCTTATCAGTCATTAAGGCCTTTCTTTCCCTTGAATAGTGTTCCAAAGTAAATTCCAAGGAACAATGTTTCACAGAGGTGTTAAAAGACACTGAAAAGGGTCAAATAAACTTAGGAAAAACTTCAATAAGCAAAATAGAGCAGATATTGTTCCTAGAGGACTTTTCAGAATCTTAACTATGTTAATGTAGATTGTAAATCTCCACAATGGAAAGAGTATACGCACTGAAACCCAAACTTACTTTTTTCAACTCAAACTTAACAGAATCTTGCATCAATCATTTCATTCATTACTTTTTTCCCCAGCTATCTCAAAAATCTTGGTAGCCTGACTTACCAAAGACACTTTTTACTCTAGATGACAAGAAAGGTTTAAAAGGAGACTTGCTAATGGATTTAAATTATAATTAAAATGTTCACTGCAGGATGTTATTTGGGGTAAGTCACTATACTTTTTCATAAATGGTGAAAAAATTGAAATTACCAAAAGCATAAAATTGGGGTCGATGGCACTCAAGTAATCTCCCCTCCCCCCATATATCCCTTTTTAATAACACCACTAACCAAAATAAGGCTGGGACTGGAGGTACAGAAAGAAGCAAAATTTTTTGCCTAAATATTTTACTTACATTTCTGGGGGTAACTATAATGGTAGGTAACAGATTCTTAAATAAAAAAACTAAATCAGTAGGATCACTTTAGAATATGCTAAACAACACAAATTCACACCCTGATGCAAAAATCACTTCCCTCACAAGTCCTCTTTTTTCTCCATCATTCTCCCATATCTCAAGGGATCCCACCCTTATGACTGTCCCTGAATGCCTCCCCTTGCCTCTAAAACCTTCTTCTGGTCACCCTTTTCACTCCTATTCTGTATCAGTGCCAACTTCCAACCTTGAACTAGTTCATCCTAACATTTGCAGCATATCTTCATAGATATCTGATATTAGAAGCAGAAGTTGAATTAGTCATAGACCTAACATCAAAGAAACTCCTGAAACTTAGAGGCCTAATTGGAATATGGCACAAAGGCAACCTCCCCTCCCGGAAAGACAAACAATGCTACCTTCAAGTCTGATCCTCTAACAATCCTAAATTCTTTGAAACTAAAAATAGCTCAGCTGTTGTCTCATCTGCCAGCAGATGGCCAGACTATTTTTAATTCAGGATTCTAGAGAGCAGGAATGGATCAAGCTAAGCTAGGGCAGCCTAGAAGCCCTCTGCAGAGTTTGGTCTTAGCTGCAGAGAGCTGTAGTGGGGCAGGTACCAAGAGAGGGCAACCTGGAGCTGTTCTTGGGCTTGTGGGCTTCACAGTGATTTTAACAATGTAGATGTGAAGGGTTTTTTTTGTTGGTTTTTTTTCTGGGTTTTTGTTTTTTTTTGCCATTCTTCAAAATAAAGTCTGAAATGTAAGATAATTTGTTAAAAAATTTAAATAATCTGCATACCCTTTAAAGTTTTCATTATTTTTCTTGTGAAAAAAATAAAAATTTTCTGTATATAGTATCTTTGCAAATGGATTTTGTTTTAATAAAAATCTCCCCTAATCTAGATAAGGTGTCCTAAAACGTTTAACGAAAAAATATAGTTTTCTTAAGAACTGTGATGAAATATAATTTCATCAGTATTAGTTACAGAATTCCTATTCATAACTGGTCACTATATTAAAAGGTAACCAAATTTGGAATACCAGTGCTCTGAAATCTCCTCACATGCCAATAAAATGATTTTAAAACACAAAAGGATTAAAAGTCTGACATACCATACATTTTCCTGTTTATTGCCCATCTCCCTTCAACTCCTCAGTAAGTGCTCAGTAACTATTTGGGGGTAGAGAAGAGAAAGGATGCAGGCAGGTGTATTCAGAAGAGTTATATACACAGTATATTTAGAAGGATTATAACACTCACATCTATACTTCCATCATCCAACTCCTACCTGTTCACAACCTAATCTACATCAGAGATGACCAAACCAGTCCATTCCAGTTTACATTCCCATCCTGCTTGATGGCCACATAGATTAAGAGACCAAAGTGGGCCTGGATTCTCAACAATGAAGACCAAGGGGAGACTTATAATAGTTTCCAGGGACAATACATATTTGAAGATACCATCTTACTACAAGACATTATACTTTCTGTAACAATGAAATGGGTTATCCCTATCTGTTTATGTTTGGCAATAATGTAAATGTATGACTGGAAGGAAACTAAATTCATCAGGGATTAACTACTTTGAGATTGTTCAATTAAATTTTGTAGGAGACTAAATGTAACTCCTAGAAAATGTGAGAAAAAGCCTTATACATCTTAAGAAAGTACTGTGTTGCCTAGCCCCTGCCTGGGTAGTCACATTCCTCATAATAAAGCTTCTGCTAACTATATATTCCAGCAAAATCTGCAATAGACAATTCCTAGTATAGCTGGCACACTCACTACCAAGTAGCTCCTATACCTAGATACGGTAAGGACCAAGCTATAAGCCCTCTAAAGGTGCCAATCAAGAGGGACAAGAAGGGGCGCCTGGGTGGCTCAGTTGGTTGGGCGACCGATTTCAGCTCAGGTCATATCTAGCAGTCTCTGAGTTCGAGCCCCGCATCGGGCTCTGTGCTGACAGCTCAGAGCCTGGAGCCTGCTTCGGATTCTGTGTCTCCCCCTCTCTCTGCCTCTCCCCTGCTCACGCTCTGTGTCTGTCTCTCAATAATAAATAAACGTTAAAAAAAAAATTAAAAAAAAAAAGAGGGACAAGAATATTCAATGCACAAGTTAACAAAACTGTGTGTTCACGTTCATGGCATATTAGAGGGGATGTAACCTTACAATCATTAAGTTCCATATCCCAATTTTACAAGGAAGGAAACTAAGGCCCAAAGACTCGACTATACTGCAATGTAACAGATTTAACCCAGGATCCCAGACTCTCCTTCCACTGAACTCTCCATTAAAACACACTCACTTAGGGGTGCCTGGGTGGCTCAGTTGATTAAGTGTCTGACTACTGGTTTTGGCTCAGGTCATGATTTCACAATGCATAAGTTAGAGCCCCACGTCAGGCTCTGCACTGGCAGTGAGGGGCCTGCTTGGGATTCTCTCTCTCTCTGACCCTCCCATGCTCTCTCTCAAAATAAATCAATCAACTTGAAAAAAAACAAAAAACAACCCACTCACTTATATTGGCATTTTGGAGAAGAAAAAATATGTATATAAAACACACTCCATTTCTTCAGTCTAATACTTATAATTTAGTATATTAAAAATATATTTAACATGGAAAATCTGGCCTCAAACTAAACGTTTAGTTTGAATCTCTAGAGTTCTTTAACCTGCACATTATTTATAAACATGTAATTCCTTTAAAAACTCTAAAAATCATTTCTTCCCTCATCCCACCCCAATTTAATAATTACTCCTTTCAGGACCTAGATGTAAATTCAATTTTTTACATTATACAATGTCTTGTCATATACCTAGAACAGTCTTTCGTTAGCTACGAGAATAATAAAAGACGAACTTCTAATCCACGAAGGGCCAGAAAACTAAACTTAAACCCACTATACCACAGATTTAAAGAATTTTTAACGAAAATTTCTATGGTAATGTTTTTCACATCACCACCTTAAAGTATCTAGAAAAGAAGTTAAAACAATACAGATTATGTAGCAAGTTAGAAAGTAGTATATTTTAATAATTAAAAGGTCTTTGCTGTCTTCACGCTTTACTTTAGTACACATTTAAGTTACCCTGGATTTCTTTCCCTTCAAGAACACTTTTTTTTCCAAAGCCCATTTAACAAGTTTCATTTTCTTGTCAATTCGATATAGTCTATTTCCACTGCTATAAAATAAAAGCCTAAGTGTTAGGAATTCATCTTTGTGTTAAATGTCCTGGTCTCTCCTTAAACGATTTCATCTTTGACGGATGCCATAGATCAGTGTTCTCCCTTTAACAATTCCTCATCTTGCCTGTCCTCGCTATAGGTATTGTTTGGAATTACTCTGCTATGGGCTTCAGTACACTAGATCTCCTCCGTCTCAACTACAGATCAGAATGCAAGCTTGAGAGCAGCTGCCACTGTCCAGACATGTGGCTGGTGGGTGTCATTGTCTTTTTCATTTTCCCCATTTCAAAACCTCCCTTTCTTGTCAAAAAGCCAGCATATTTAAAGGTCCTTCACTTCCTCGCCTTTATATCGCCACCCCCACCCCTTAACCTCTGGTCTTGTTCTTCCAGGTCAGTCCAGTCACACACAACATCACTCTGTTTTTCTTGTGGCGGAGGCGGAGAGATGTCAGAATGGGCTACACCTCTTACAAACCCCTGCTCAAGACTGTCAACAAGGGAACAACTTCGGCCTATCTTCCCAAAGTATCACACCAAACGACAAAGTTATCGAAATTACGATACGGAACCCTTCCCACGCCCAATCTTGACAAATCAGCTCCACCTCGATTTTCAAGCTAATAAACAACAGCTCATCTTCTGCTCATCACAAAGGGTGATATCCTGTCCGCACCGCACGGTCCATCAGCAAAATCTTCCCATACTCTCAAGTCGATTCCAAGCCCTGCCCTGTTCCCCGACCCTAGCTTACTGCCCTTCCTCCTCCACCCTGCCTCTGCCCCACATCCAGCCGAGTTAGTGTCAACTCCAGCCAGGGAGCAAAGAGCTTCGCGAGGGCTCCCTGAGGTCAGCGGCGCCGGCTTAGGGCAGCCCCAGACGACCCCACCTCCGGCGGCGGCTGCCGCGCGGGCCGCCCCTACCCCCGCCCCGGGCCTCCTCCCCGCTCACCTAACGCCACCTCGCACGCTTTGCGCAGCTGGGAGTGATGCGCCTTCTTCACTTCCTTGTCGGCCAAAATCTTTTCCAGGGCCCGGGTCAGGAACATGTTCTTCGTCTTCTTCCCCTCATACATGGACGCAGAGAAGGAGGCGGCGGCTCTTCCGACCCGCGGCTCCCAGCGGCTGGAGGGGAAGAGGAGGAGGAGGAGGAGGAGGAGGGGGAAGAAGAGGAGAGAAAGGAGAGGGGGTGGAAGTGGAGGAGAGGAGGCGTGGAGGGCAGCGGCAGGATCAGGAAGGGGCGGGCAGGTGGGAGCAGTCGCGGTGCAGGCGAGGGGCACGGAGGTCTTCACCGCCTCTAGAGAGGCCACCCCTAGAGGGCCGCGCCCGTCGGACCTCCGCTCTCCTGCCTGGGGTCGCTTCCCGGCCACCCCCCTCACTCGCCCCTCCGGCCCAGGGGCGGCGAGGGAGCCCAGTCCGGGCGGCCGTCTGCCGGGAGCCGAGGGACAAGGCGGCGGCAGCTCAGAAGCCCGAAGAGAGCACGGCTGCCCTAGCTACCGTGGGGATTAGCACCCGCCGCGGCCGCGGACTGGCCTCCATCACCGCCGACCTGCCCCGGCCGCCATGTTGGGAGGAAACGACGCGTCACGCAGCGGCCGAACGGCTGCAGAGGAGGAAGCGGCGGCGGCGGCGGCGGCGGCGCTGCCTGCCCAGAGCTGCCGCGGCGCGGGGAGGCTGGGGGCGGAGGGCGGCGCGGGAGGAGAGGCCCGAGCCGCAGCGCTACGGTGGCCCGGCGGGGCCTCGCCGCCTCCCTCGTTCGCCTGCAGGGCGGCGTGGGGCGTGGCGGGCGTCCTGCGGCGCTTGGCAATTCGGGGCCGCTCTGCTGCGGGGCCGAGGACCCGCGGAACCCTTGCTCCCACCCGGTGAAAAGGACTCCAGGCTACGCTGCTTCCACTTCTCCGACTTCCTGAAGATCCTGTTAGTGAAAGCGCAGTCCCTTCAGTTCCAGGGATCGCGGAAACACCCGCATCGCCCATTCTCAGCCGCACAGTGTTTCCACCTGCCGCGCTCGACTCTAAATTTCCTTACCAATGCGTGAAACGGCTATCCAGGACCGTGCTCTCCGACTACCTCAAGGAGGAGTTTCTCTTAGGAAGAGTAAACTAAAACAATTTGACATGGATTCAGGCATGTTGCACTTTTTTTTTTTTTTAATCTTTGTAGGATTAGTCAGTAAACTCTAGATTTCAGATCCCTTCTGAATTAAGTCTAAAGATAGGTGAACAGGTAAATGTTTCTGATTGATGAGGTCCCTTAGAGCTCTGTGTTTCTGTGCTTGTAATACTACGATGCGGTCCAGGACACGAAAACTAGTTTAAGAATAGAAAAGCTTTAAATACAGATTGCCACAAACATGTGACCATGTTTCTGCTTTGGTACCAAAGAATAATTAAAATTTCTACAGTGTTTAATTCAGAGCATACGATGAAGAATACCATAAAATATATGCAGGGAATTTATATAGTGATTTAGGTGCATGTCTACAAGTTCAAATCTCCTGGGTCCCAAATTATTAAGAGGATCTCTCACTTCTGATCTGTTCTATTGCTCTGACTAGGGACTTGTCCTAATGCAACCAACCAAACCCATGAAACAGAGGGGCTGTGATGGGGTAAGATTTGGGACAGGCTAAAAACCATGGGAAGTGAAAGTAGAAACCTTGAAGGTGACCCTGAATTAAAGTGGACAAGTAGATTAATTTTTAAAACTGAGAAACATACACAAGTTCATTAATTTCATTTTAAAGACAATTTCTACATTCCTAAGGGATTGGAGATTTAGTATACTAGGCAGACATAATACTGATTTCTATGTACACACAAAGATTATAAAAATTTTTTAGAACAAGCCCCATTTCTAGTTTATCTTTGTTTCTTCATGCCAATGTTTGTGCCAGGTACTTTGGAAAGTGCTAATCACCAAATCTATTTACTCTTCTTCCTCAGTGCAGAGATCCATTGTGTTCCCCAGCCTCCCTTGCAATTAGGTGTAGCCATCCAGATTTACCTAATTAAAAAAAATAATTCCACAATCAATCTTCCATGCTTGTTTCCCCTTCTCTGGCCACATGCTGAAGATGGCAGAGCCACAAATTAGAAGGATCCTGGGTCCCTGAATTAGCATTTGGAGGAGAGGCATCCATCCATCAGGAATATTTGTTTTGGACTTTATATGAACAAAGTAAGTTCTTTAGTTATGTTTAGCAGCTAGCTCTCTCCTAAACATTTGGCGTTCATATAAACAGATCTCTGAGCTTCAAGTGCCCAGAGTCTACTGCATACCACATATCACAATCTGTAATCATCTTGTCTGCTTGTTTATTGACTGGTTTTGTTTTCCTCAAAAGAGCAAGGACTTCATCTGTCTATTGGCTTCTCTATGCCTAGCATCTAGTATAGTTAATGGCATAGAGAAGGCCTTTAGAATGAGCTTGAATAGAAACTTAGGTGAATGAAAGATACTGGACTAAGTCAGGTATGATCCTCACCCCTGTGGACCTTAGCGTATGTAGTAGGGAAAAGAATATTAAGTAAATCACTAGTGAATATATAATTATAAAATGTGTTAAGTACGATTAAAGAATAGAGTGCAATAAGGGGCTCTTTAGATTTTGGATTCAGGGATGGCTTTCATAAAGAAGTAACATTTAAATTGAGACCTGAAAGAAGAGTAAAATTTAGCCAACCTAAGTCAGGCAGTCTTTTGGAGTAAGTGGGAAGCTTGGCAAGTTTCAGGAACCAAAACAAGGTCATGTGGCTGTAAGTTATCAAGGCGAAATGGTGCCAGTGAAGATAAAGAGGAAACTAGGTATCAGACCATACAGAACCTTGTAAGCCGTGTTAAGGGTTCAGGATTTTATTCTGATAGCAGTAGAAACCTATTGAAAGATTAGGGAGTCAAGTGATCAGATTGGGACTTAAAAGTAGTCCCTCTGTTGTGTGGAGAGTGGGTTGAAAGGGGACGAGAGTGGATGTGTGCAGAACAGTGAAAAGGTGATTACAACAGAGCAGCATGGCGTGGGCTGGGGTCCAGGACCATTAGGCAGTTTTAGAGATCATCACCTGTGGAAAGATGGCAAATAAGGCTGAAGTCGAGCCCCAGCATCTGCCCAGGGGAAGGGACTCCTTTTTCTAACTTGCATGAACATTACATCAGCGGTGTCTGAGTGATGGCCATGGAGATGGAAATGGAGCAAGGTGGACAGATTTGAGATACACTTTGGTGGCATAGTGGACAGGACTTAGTAATGAGTTGGGAGCGAAGATAAGGAAGAGGTCACCAATGAATGTCATGTTTCTTACCGGAGCGAGAGAATGAGTAGAAATGCTGTCTGTGGAGATGTCCTAGACTAGAATAGGAGCAGATTTGATGGCGAGGGTACAGTTTTCAGTTTTAGAAGAATCAACTGCTCTGAGATATGACCTAACCTTCTCAGAATAGCCTCCATCCTTTCTCCCGGAGGACAATTCCTCCTCCTCGTTTCCTAAGTCTAGCTAGGACTTCACCCCGAAGGTGGTAGTGATGGAAGCAGGGGGTGTCCAGCCTTGGAAGGTAGGCATTCTCATCCAACTTGAAATCAACGTAATAACTCTGACCTGCCTGGAGCAAAAAATAAGTTAAGACTCTAAAACAAAGATAACGTTGGAAGAAAAAGGTTAAGATAATATTTTTAGTCTGTTATTCACAAGTATGGGAAAGATGGGGAAGGGGAAGGAGTTAGGGGGTACTAGGCTCAGGCAATTTTTACATGAAATGTTGAGTGTGTTTCCCTGTACATATGTTTCCCCCCCCCTTTTTTTTAATTGTTATTGCTGCTTGGTGCTTACCCAACCTACTTAAATTCAATCTGAGTATTCACTTGCATTTGACTCATTGCTGTTTTTAAAACATTCAAATTCTTCTGAAATGCCCATCATCCTCTAAATTTTAAAATCTGTTTTTCTTGAGATGCCTGGGTGGCTCAGTAGCTTATGCATCCAACTCTTGATTTCAGTTCAGGCCATGATCTCATGGTTTGTGGGATCCAGCCCTGTGTTGGGCTCTGCACTGACAGCACAGAGCCTGCCTGGGATTCTCTCACTCCCTCTCTCTGCCCCACCCCCACCCCCGCCCGTGCTCTCTCTCAAAATAAATAAGTATTTTAAAAATAATAAAATAAAATAGGTTTTTCTTATATATGATTGCTTTTCCTTAGTCCATTTTTACCCCTCAGTCTATAATCTCACCTTCCTATCACTTCATTGCCCCTCATCACTTTCCCTTTCATTTATAACTTTGTTATAGATTAGCTGCCTTTTTTCTTTGGATAATATTCCCACCTTGATTCCAAAGAGTCAAATAATATCAAACAATAAAAGACTTTGACCTGGGTTTTAGCACCTTGGTTGGTGAGCTTTATCATCATCCTTTTAAATACAGATAGAAGTTCAGAGTAACATGAAAATTAAATAAAATCAGAATAAAATTTTAATTAAGGCTGAGCATACCTGATTGATGTTAAAAGCCAATATTCGTTAACATCAAATATAACATCATGTTCACTTGACTAAAAAAGTAGTCTTTCACATGATCTCTAAATTCTATTAGCTTTCAAAACATTCCATCATCTGACCCTTCCCTGACTCTCCAACTAATTTCTCTATAGTAATGGTAATAATAATTAACATTTATATAGAGCTTATTATGAGCCAGGCACAGTAACCCAAATGAAGTTTCCATTATTATCCCTGATTTATAGATGAAGAAACAGACAGAATTTCAGTAATTTGCCCAGCCATACAATTAATAAGTAGTGGCGCCAGGATTACAGGTTCAAAAGTTTGGCTCCAGAGCCCATAGACTCTACTGCTTCTCTAAACAATCTGTTCTTGTAACCTTCTCTGCCTACTCTCTCCTCCCCTGAAATACATGCATAAACACTCAAGTTCCAACCCTTCCTGCAGTCCATCCTTCTTCCTTTCATCCCCACACCACAAACACACACCGAGCTCTTCTGCATCTGCATGCCTTTGTTCAGCTTTCAGCAATCCAGAGTACCCACTACCGCCTTTCTTTTGTTTGCTCTCCTCAGAGGCTTCCCAACCTTCAAAACCTCATTAAAATCCATCACCTTCTAAGTCTTCTACTTCTATCTCCAACAGCGACAATCCCTTCCTCGTCTCCTGTTATAGCATCATCTACCTTATACTTCATACCTATTCGATTTCCATGGTAGTGTTTAAGGAGGCTGCAAATTTTTGAAGACCAAGGATATAAGGCAAGATAAAGCAGGCAACTTAGTAAAAAATGGGAAACACTGATTAAACAGAACCATATCAGTTTTGCTGAAACCGTAACAATGACTAAAAGGCCATATCCAAAGCAAGTCAAATCTGCTTTCTTGCTTTTCACGTGAAGAGGCTTCTAAACTAATTTGATATTCCTCTTTTATCAGTCCGCTAGTTTCAATCTTGTTAAATAAGGAAATAAGTGAATAGTGTCTTCAAATGCAGAAGTCCTGCTCATTGTTCTGCAGGAAAAGTATCAATACACTGGACAGGACAGACAGAGGGAGAACATGGTAGATTAAAGAATTTGATTTAGAAAGAAAAGATAAGAGGAGCAAGCAAATTTTTATTAAATAAGAGACTACATTATGGTATTTGGTAATCACAGTGAAGTTTCAAGAAAATTAGAAAGTTGCAGAAAAAAAATTCCAAACCGATAGCAGGAAGTTGAAAGTAAGAGATTTTTTCACGAATTTTAAATCATCAAGGACTAATGTTTTACAGAGTAATAAACTGAAAGCATAAGCACTTAAATTTTCTTAAAATATTCAAGCTACATAATTCTCTAGAAGGGTGGAAAGTGCTTACTTATAATCCATGGTACTATTCTCTTTCCTCTATATGTAATTATAATTTTTCCAGGAAAGTCACATTAATGAGCTACTACATATTAGGTGTTTACTTCGTATGAATCCCTTAATAAGCGTTAACTCATTTAATCCTTACAACAACTCAGCCATGTGTATGGTATTATTGCTCTTTCACAAATGAGGGGGAAAAAAAGGGTTAGAGAAGTTAGTTGCCCAAGGTTACAGAACCAACTATGTTATGCCAAAGTTCATGCATGCTCTTAACCATTGTCCTATCCTATGTCTTTCTTCTTAGTCACATATTTGTATATACCCATTTGAAAATGCTTTTTCACCATTACTGTGCCATAATTATTTTAAGACAGGACTACATCTTTTCTTTGCTTTGAAACTACTCACCATTTAGTACACTGAACTGTTAAACATTAATGACTAAGTGGGCATTAATTTCCTGGATGTCAGGTTTTTCTTTCATTAGAAATGGGAATTTTTATTTTTTTATTATTAAAAATTCTTTAAATCGAGCGGGGGAGGGGCAGAGAAAGAGGAAGACAGAATCTGAAGCAAGCAAGCTCCAGGCTCTGAGTTGTCAGCACAGCCCAATGTGGGGCTTGAACTCACAAACTGTGACCTAAGCTGAAGTCAGCCGCTTAACTGACTGAACCACCCAGAGGCTCCATGAATTTCTATTAAAAGCCTGCCTTTTAAATAAACTGAAATGTCATTTTGAAACTTTTTGGAAAAAGAAATCTCTAAGCCTAGTTAGTTTTACTAGTAAGTTCTATCAAACATTTAAAGAAGAAATAACATCAACACTATCTCTTTGAGAAAATAGAAGAGGATGGAACAATTCTCAGCTTATATTATGAGGCCAGCATAACCGTGAGAACAAAACTCAATAAAACTCAAAACTGCAAAAAAAGAACCACAGACCAATATCCCCTAAGAACATAAATGTAAAAATACAGAATATTGGCAAATCAAATTCAGCAATATAGAAAAGAATAATATGCCATAACCAATGGAGGAAGGTATGGGTTCATCTTGGGAATGCAGGCTTGTTCAATATTAGAAAAATCAAGCAATGTAATTGACCACTCTAGTGAACTAAAAATAACTACATTATCGTATCAATTGATAGGAAAAAGCACTTGACAACATTCAACATTTATTCATGATAAAAACTCTCGGCAAACATTTTCAACCTGATTAAGAACATTTTAAAGAGAAAAAACAAAAAAGAAAAAACAAATACAGCCAACATCATACTCAATTGTGACAAAATTCAATGGTGAAACGTTGAATTCTAAGGTCAGAAACAAGGCAAGGATGTCCATTCTCACAACTCCTATTCAATATCATACTTGAAGTCCTGGCCAATACAATAAGGCAAGGGAAAGAAAAGGCACACAGATTGGAATGGAAGAAACAAACCGTTCTTACTGACAGTTAACCTAATTGCCTATGTAGAAAATTCCAAGGAATCTACCCAAACTCCTAGAACTTATGATAAATAAGTTTAACAAGGTCAGAATACAGAATCAATGCATAAAAATCTATTGTATTTTTATATACTATTAATGTACAACTGGAAACCAAAATTTAAAAAATCCCATTTACAGCAGAATCAAAAAATGAAATGCTTGACTATAAATCTAACAAAACATACAGGATCCTATGCTGAAAACAACAAAATGCTCATGAAGAAACTCAAAGAAGACCTAAATAAATGAAAGATATGTTCATGGACTGGAAAACATTGTAAAGGTGTCAACTAATCTCGAGTTTAGCACAATTCTAATTATGTAGTTATAGAGAAGCTTATTATAAAATGTGTATGTAAAGGTGAAATATAAAAAGTTACAAAAATTTTGGATTTTTAAAAAATTTTTAATTTTAATCCAGTTAGTTGACATACAATGTTACATTAGTTTCAGATGTGTAATATAGTGATTGAACTGTTCCATACATCACCCAGTGTTCACCACAAGTGCACTCCTTAATCCCCATCACCTATTTAACTCATCCTCCCACCCACCTCCCCTCTGGTAACTACTGGAGTGTTCTCTATAGTTAAGAGTCTGTTTCTTGCTTTGTGTCAACAAATTTTAGTTTTTTCCTATGATGAAAACTTTTAAGATTTACTTTCTTGGCAATTTTCAAACATGCAATATAATATTATTGACTATAGTTACCACACTGTACATCTCTATCACTTATTTATGACTGGAAGTTTGTACCTCTTGACCCCCTTTACCTGTTGTGCCACATCCCAACACCCTCTACCCTAGGAACCACCCTTCTGTTTTCTGTTTCTATGAGGTTTTTGTTTTGTTTTGTTTTTTTAGGTTTCACATATAAGTAAGATACTGATACCTCAGTTTCTCTTTTTTCACTTAGCATAATACCCTCAAGAACCATCCCTGTTGTCAAAATGGCAAGATTTCATTCTTTCGTATGGCTGAGTAATATTCCACTGTGTGTGTGTGTGTGTGTATACACCACATCTTTACCCATTCATCCATCACTGAGCATGTGGGTTGTTTTCCCATGTTGGCTATCATAAATAATGCTGCAGCAAACAGTGATGCATATACCTTTTCAAATTAGTACTTTTGTTTTCTTTGGATAAACACCAAGATGTAGAATTTCTGATAGTTTTATCTTTAATTATTTGAGAAACTCCCATCATCTGTTTTCCATAGTGCCTGTACCTAATTGCATTCCCACCAACAGTGCACAAGGGTCCCTTTTTTTTCATATTTCTTCCCAACACTTATTATTTGTTCTCATATATGTGTGTGTGTGTATACACACACACACACACACACACACACACATACATATATAATGGCCATTCTAACAGGCGTGGTGTTTCTTTGTGGGTTTGATTTGCATTTCCCTGATTTTTAGTGATTTTGAGCATCTTTTCATGTGCCTGTTGGCCATCTGTAGGTCTTGTCTGGAAAAAATATCTATTCAGATCTATTGCTATTGAGTTATAGAAGTTCCTTGTATATTTTAGATAGTAATGCCTTATTGGATATATGATTTGCAAATATTTCCTTCCCATTAAGTAGGCTGCCTTTTCATTTTGTTGATGGTTTTGTTTGCTGTGCAGAAGCTTTTTAATTTCATATAGTCCCACTTGTTTATTTTTGCTTTGATTTCCTTTGCTTTTAGAGTCAGTTCTAAAAAATCATCACCAAGACCAAGGTCAAGGAGCTTATTGCTGCTTAGGTCTTCTTGGAGCTTTAGGTTTTCAGGTCTTTGAGTTAACTTTTGTGTGTGGTCTAAAATTGTAGTCTATTTATTATATTCTTTTGCATGTGGCTGCCCAGTTTTCTCAATACCAAATATTAAAGAGAAAGTCCATTCCCCACTGTTTATTCTTGGCTCCTTTGTTGTAAATTAATTGACCCAATATGCATGGTTTTATTTCTGGGCTCTCGATTCTGTTCCATTGATCTGTGTGTCTGTTTTTGTGTTAATACTGTTGGCAATACCATACTGTTTAATCACTTTAGCTTTGTAACATAGTTTGAAATCAGGGCATGTGATGCCTTCAGCTTTGTTCTTCTTTCTTAAGATTGCTTTGGCTATTTTGGGTCTTTTGTTTTGAATTCAACAGTATATTAAAAGAATGATTCACCATGATCAAGTGGGATTCATTCCTGGTCTGCAAGGCTGGTTCAGTATTCGCAAAATCAATGTGATCCATCACATTAATAAAAGGAAGGATAACCATATGATCCTTTCAATAGATGCAGAAAAAGCATTTGACAATATACAACATTCTTTCTCAATAAAAACGCTCAAGAAAGTTGGGATAGAAGGAACATAACTTAACATCATAAAAGCCATATAAGAAAAGCCCACAGCTAATATCATCCTCAATGAGGAAAAACTGAGGACTTTCCTCTAGGATGAAGAACATGACAAGGATGTCCACTCTTACCACTGTTGTTTAACCTAGTGTTGGAAGTCCTGGCCTCAGCAATCAGACAACAAAATGAAATAAAAAGGCACCCAAACTGGCAAAGAAGACAAACTTTCACTCTTTGCAGATGACATGATACTCTACATGCAAAATCCAGAAGACTCCACCAAAATACTGCTAGAACTGATACATACATTCAGCAAAGTTGCAAGATATAAAATCAATGTACAGAAAATCACTTGCATTTCTATACACCAATATTGAAGCAACAGAAAGAGATATCAAGGGATTGATCCCCTTAACAATTGCACCAAGAACCATAAAATTCCTAGGAATAAACCTAACCAAAGAGGTAAAAGATGTCTACACTGAAAGCTATAGAAAGCTTATGAAAGAAATTGAAGATGACACAAAAAATTGGAAAAATATTCCATGCTCATGGATCGGAAGAACAAATATTGTTAAAATGTCTATACCACCCAAAAAATCTACACATTCAATGCAATCCCCATCAAAATAGCACCAGCATTCTTCAAAGAGCTAGAATAAACAATCCTAAAATTTGTATGGAACCACAAAAGACCCCGAATGGCCAAAGTAATGTTGAAAAGGAAAACCAAAGCTGGAGGCATCACAATCCTAGACTTTAGTCTGTATTACAAAAGCTGTAATCATCAAGACAATATGGTATGGGCACAAAAACAGAAACATAGACCAATAGAATAGAATACAGAACCTAGAAATGGACCCACAAACATATGGCCAACTAATCTTCAACAAAGCAGTATCCAATGGAAAAAAGTCTCTTTAGTACATGGTGCTGGGAAAATTGGACAGCAACATGCAGAAGAATGAAACTAGACCACTTTCTTAAACCATACACAAAAATAAATTCAAAAAGGATGAAAGACCTAAGGGTGAGACAGGAAACTATCAAAATCTTACAGGACAAAACAGGCAGCAACCTCTTTGACCTAAGCCACAGCAACTTCGTATTTGACATGTCTCTGAAGCCAAGAAAATAAAAGCAAAAATGAACTATTGAGACCTCATCAAGATAAACTTTCTGCACAGCAAAGGAAACAATTAACAAAACTAAAAGGCAACTGATGAAATGGCAGAAGATATTTGCAAATGACAATCAGATAATGGGTTATTATCCAAAGTCTATAAAGAACTTACCAAACTCAACACCTGAAAAACATATAATCCAGTGAAGAAATGGGCAGAAGGCGTGAACTGCCACTTTTCTAAGGAAGACATCCAGATGGCAAACAGATACATGAAAAGATGCTCAACATTGCTCATCAACAGGGAAATACAAATCAAAACCACATTGAGATACTACCTCACACTGGTCAGAGTGGCTAACATTAACTCAGGAAACAACAGATGTTGGCGGGGATGTAGAGAAAGAGGAACCCTTTTGCACTGCTGGTGGGAATGCAAACTAGTGCAGGAACTCTGGAAAACAGTATGAACGTTCCTCAAAAAATTAAAAATAGAATTACCTTACCACCTAGCAATAGCACTATTAGGAATTTATTCAAAGGATACAGGAGTGCTGATTCATAGGAGCACATATACCCCAATGTTTATAGCCATGCTATCAACCATAGCCAAATTATGGAAGGAGCCAATGCCCCCTTCCTCTGTGTTCATGTGTTCTGTTTCTTAAATTCCACATAGGTAGTTAGAATTTAGGTAATTGAAAGAAACATAGGTTTGCTATATGTATCAGGCAGGAGAAAAATATAAGTGGTATGGGGAGGGGAATGAGGAAGGTCTGGCTAGTAGTAAAGAGGCTAAATCATATAGATAGGCCATGAATGGAATTTTCTGGATCATTACACATGATTCCTCTCACGTATAAGCAAGCAAGACTCTTATTTAAATGCATAAATAATTCCACTGCAATAAGTTAAATTTTTTGGAACTCTCCATGAACGCTTACATACTTTCAAAGCTTTTAGTGACTTACCACTGTTTTCACATGAAAGAGTTACTACAGTTTCCTAGCACACGATTCATAATTCCAAGGCAATCTCTTACATACTTGAAGACATTGTTTTCTTTATTATTATTATTATTATTATTATTATTATTTTCTTTCTTTCTCTCTCTTTTTAATTTAATGTATGTAAACATACAGTGTAGTCTTGGCTTCAGGAGGAGAACCCAGTGATTCATCTCTTACATAGGACACCCAGTGCTCATCCTGAAAAGTGCCCTCCTTAATGCCCATCCCCCAATTAACCCATCCCCCCATCCTACTCTCCTCTAGCAACCCTCAGTTTGTTCTCTGTACTCAAGAGTCTCTTATGATTTGCCTCCCTCTGTTTTTATTTTTATTTTTCCTTCCCTTCCCCTATATTCATCTGTTGAGTTTCTCAAATTCCACTTATGAGTGAAATCATGATATCTTTCTCCAACTTTCTTTGCTTAGCATAATACTCTCTAGTTCCATCCACGTTAAACAATCCAGTGTTTTCTTTTTGAAATATCATCACAGATGATGGGAATCTGTGGGAATAATAACAATTTAGTCTTAATCTTGTGTATAAATATGTTTCCTCCATGGCTGGAGAAGTGGATTATAATTTGTTTTCATTTGCAGTTTTTAGAGTTTTTATTTCTAATTATATTAAAGTTACTTTTTGAGACGAGTTAAATAAACTATGATACATCCATCTATGGCATGTTATAGCCATAATAAAGAATGGACTGATATGAAGTGATGTCTAATAGGTATAAAAAAAGTAAGCTTCAGAATAGTAGGCATGTTATTTGTGGGGAAATGGGAAAGTTTATACACAAACACACATGTGCAGTTACTTAGTCTAAGTAAATACATTTTTGGAAGAATACAGAAGTGAGGAATTAGGTGCTAAGAATTGGGCTGAGAATTGGGAGCTATTATTGGTGGGGACCACTTTATATCTTCTATATTTTGAACCCTTGAATGCATTGCATATTACAAAAATAAATTAAAATAAAAATCATTCCCCTTCTCTTCAAAACAGAGTGTCTACATAATTTAAAAAATTTAATTGGGCACCTGGGTGTCTCAGTCGGTTAAGCAACCCGACTCTTGATTTCAGCTCAGGTCATGACCTCACAATCTGTGAGATCAAGCCTCACATCGGGCTCTGCGCTGATGGTGTGGAGCCTGTTTGGGATTCATATTCATTCTCTCTCTCTCTCTCTCTCTCTCTCCCCCCTCTCCGTCTCTTTGCCCCTCCCCTGCTTGTGCTTTCTTCCTCTCTCAAAATAAACAAACATAAAAAAATTAATTCCCTAGAATAAAAGAAGAAACAATAATTCGATTTCCTTTTTGGGCCCCCATAGTCTCACTCATTAGAAATGCACTGAAAAATAAATTTCTCATTGTACATGTTTGATGTGGTTTTGTTTTCCTCTCACAAAAAATCTTAAGTGTGTAGGATACTCTACACACTTTGAATACTCTAATACCTTGCTCTTCAAAGTATTGTGTAAGGACCAGTAGCATTGGGAACTGGCTAGAAATGCAGAATCCTTGTGTCCTACCCCGGACCTACCAAAGAGTCAGCACTTTAATAAAATCCACCCCCAGGGGACTTTCGTGCACCTTCAAGTGTGAGAAGTACTGCTCCAACAGGCAGGGTGGAGTTGGATGGAGACAATGCCGATAACCCTAGAATGTTAGACAAATTGATAGTCTATCAGAGTAGAGAAACAAAGGTCACTGAGCAGGCTTTGCTCAAGTTTGATGAAGAACCAAAGGGAATCTTAGAAAGATCCTAACACCTAAAGTCAAAAGGGAAATCCTAGCTCCTGGGTGTAAGTAAAAATGCAATTTATTTTCCATTTCATCTGTTAATAACCCAAGAATATGAACAAAATCATTGAAAGCCATGCCCCCCAAGATGCGTCCGTTAGCTGTTTTAAAAGCCGAATCAAAATATAGGGCACCTAGGTGGCTCAGTTGGTTAGGCGTCCAACTCTTGGTTTCAGCCGAGGTAATAATTTCATGGTCATGATCTCATGGTCATGGTCTCACTGTCATGAGATCAAGCCCTGTATCGAGCCCAGTGTGAGGCTCCATGCTGGGCGTGGAGGCTGTGTAAGATTCTTTCTCTTTCCCTCTGCCCCTCCCCCCCCCCCCCCCCAAAAAAAAACAAGCCAAACCAAAATAAACTGAAACTTCTGGTAAGTATCTATCCACTTTTATCAAGTCTCCGTGCTTTAGGCCTTTTCCCCCATCCCACCACCATTTAGCTAATAAGAGGGATTCTTCTGAAATAGAAGTCAATTCATATCACCCCTACGTTCAAACACTTCTCAGTGGTTCCCCAGTTTACTCAGAATAATAGGAGCCAGAGTCCTAACACAAACCTACGAGGTTGTACGCAATGCACCTACACCTTAGTCACTCAACTATGCTCTTGGTGGCTTGCTCAGCTCCAGCCACACTAGACTTCTGGGTATTTCCTGAACTTGTCAAGTGTGCTCTGCTCTGCTTCCAGATCTTTACTCTTGTTCACCATTTCTCATATACTTATTTATTGCTTTGATTTTTTTCCCCCCTGTAGAATATAAGCTCCTCAAAGGCTAGAGCTTTTTTTTTTTTTTTTTTTG
Organism: Panthera uncia; assembly: GCF_023721935.1. Classification (NCBI taxonomy): domain Eukaryota; kingdom Metazoa; phylum Chordata; class Mammalia; order Carnivora; family Felidae; genus Panthera; species Panthera uncia. The sequence continues at coordinate 64,774,733 of NC_064812.1, read as the reverse complement.
TATTTTTTTTGGTCTCACTGAATTTATTATTTCTAACTCCGTATCAGGAAAAGTAAACATGTAAGTATTGCTGATTTTCAAAGAAACCAAATCACATTGATGCATACTATAAAATAACCTTGAACACAATATTAAAAAGCAACTTAGAGAACAATATAACTTTATGCATTGTATACAAATAAAGTAGATGATGGATTTTCAAAAATTGCTACTATTTTTATGTGTTATAATTAGGGATAAATGTAACTTTAAGAATTGTATCTGGATTTAGCAAATTTTCCACAATGAACACATACTGCCTTTAAAATAAAATAATATCTTTAAAAGATTATTTACAGTTAATTTGTGTGCATTAGCAATAAAAGTCCATTTGCTTGATTAATTATGCATTATGCTTCTATATTTATGCTTGGTTCATGGATGGAGTAGTGAATAAGATAGCCATAGTTATAGAGCTTACAGTCTAGTGGGAAAATATGGGCAATTAAAACAAGCAATGGGGGGCGCCTGGGTGGCGCAGTCGGTTAAGCGTCCGACTTCAGCCAGGTCACGATCTCGCGGTCCGTGAGTTCGAGCCCGGCGTCAGGCTCTGGGCGGATGGCTCGGAGCCTGGAGCCTGTTTCCGATTCTGTGTCTCCCTCTCTCTCTGCCCCTCCCCCGTTCATGCTCTGTCTCTCTCTGTCCCAAAAATAAATAAAAAACGTTGAAAAAAAAATTAAAAAAAAAAACAAAAACAAAAAAAAACAAGCAATGGTTTAGTCTGCAAGAGGACTTATGGGAAAATGTTCAGGAACATAAAACAACTCTGAACTCAGACAGAAGGAATTAGGGAATACTTCTAGGAAGTAGAAGCCACTTAATTGAAAGTCTAAATGTTAGTAGATGATAGGTGAAAATGGAAATGGTGATGTTGGTATGGTGCTATAGGAACCTAAAAGCAATTTAGTACAGCTAGTATTTACAGTGAATGTATATGTCTGTAAGAGGAACTGACCATATCTGTGTAAGTAGGAAGGAGTAAGATAGCAGGCCAGTAATGTAATCAGGGTGTAGATAATGAGCTTGCAAACTATGCTCTTCTATTTGAAGTCTATTTTTTGAAGTCTATTTTTTTTGGAGCTTGAATATATATTTGTGGAGCTTGAACCTACAACCCCAAGATCAAGAGTCCCATGCTCCACTGATGGCTCGATTTTCTTTTTCTTTTCTTTTCTTTTCCTCTCTTTCTTTTCTTAAGTAGGCTCCATGCCCAGCATGGGGTTAGAACTCACAACCCTGATATCAAGAGTTGGATGCTCTACTGACTGAGCTAGCCAGGTGCCCCTCAAAGGCTAGACCCTTAGTTATTGCTATATTTCCAGTGCCTAAAAGAGGGATAGTTGATGGATGAATGAATGAATGAATGAATGAACCAACAATTGATCCTGTCTTAGGTCCACTTGGGCTGGTATAACACAGTATCATAGACTAGGTGGCTTAAACAACAGAAATTTGTTTCTCAGTTCTAGAAGGTAGAAGTCCAAGATCAGGTGCGGGCTGATTGGGTCCCTGGCTTGCAGATGGTTGCCTTCTCCCTGTGTCTTTGCATGACCTTTCCTCAGTGCTTGCATGAGCGATCTCCACCGCCTACTTCTTATAAGGCCACCAATACTATCAGATTAGGATCCCACCCTTATGACCTCATTTAGCCTTAAAAGCTGTATCTCCAAATAGTCATGTTGATGGTTAGGGTTTCAACATATGAATTTGGGGAGTGGGGGGGAGACACAATTCAGTCCATAGCAGATTTCACCATCAGTTTACTTCCACCAAAGAAATTGCCCTGTTAGGCTGCATTTTTTAAAATTCTTATCCCATTCAATGCTGCATCTGGTATTTATTTTAACATGACTTCCCCTAGACAAAAGTGCTGCAGCCAGGGGATGTCATTTGATATGCTCTTCCCTGGGTGCAGGGGTAACTCTATATGGAGAGGTAAGGGCTTGCACTAGGTCTCTCACAGCCAATTGTCAGATGTCCCTGAATATATATTTTTAAATATTGAAGAAAAAATATTGAGGGTGTTTGTTGCAGTTACTTCTCAGTCCCCTATCTTCCTTGACTTGGAACCTGAATGAAATGCTACTTTATGAAATGCGAGGTAATTACAACTGCTCTGAAATGCTATGTGTCCACACCACAGAGCAGTGCAGAAATCTTTCCTGTTTGGCAATTGCTTCTGCAGTTGAGTATTAGGAACAACTTAGAAATACATTTAATCAAACTGCCTTTCTTCAAGTACTGTATATCTCCTTACTGTAAGAATTGTTTTTTTTTAACCCTGGTCACTAGAATCATCAATGCACAAGCTTCAACTTACAGATGCCAGACTCTTAACAAATCCTACTCAGTCTCCTCTGAGTTCTCTTCTTAACCAGGCCTCAACCTTGGCCAGTAAAAACCAGACTCTCTGCATTAATGATTTCATCCACTCCCCTGCCCCCTCACCCCCTTCTCCACACACACTAAGAGACTTGAAAAAACACTAGCATAGTTTCTAACAGCTCAAGGCTGCATCCCTGGGATGATAACAGCAGCCCCCTGAAATTCCTGCCAGAGAAAGCTCAATGTTGCCAGGTGAGTTAACTGTTTATTCTAGCCAAAACCTGGTGATAGGCAGATAGGCCTCTAAACCCTCTCATACAGCAGTTACTTTAGAAAGCTTGCAACTATAAATCTTTTCTCTGTCCCTTTGAGATGTAAAATGCTACCACCCAGAACAGTCTTTTCAAGAATGAAGGCAGGCGAACTCTCACTCTTGACCTAGCTCCCAGTCACAGTAGGGGGGTAAGGGCCTAACTTTGGTGGCTTCAGCTGGCTCTAACATGTTCTACTGCCTCCTGCTTTAAAAATAGGAGAAGTTTGTTTCTCCTCAGGATAAGCGCCAATTAACGAACCCAGATGGCCTGTCCCACAGACATTTAACACATCTTAATGTTTTTCCCTTAGCATACCTCAACTTTTAAAAACTCTCTAGCCTTTTGTTCTGACAAAGTTGATTTCAGTTCATGCTGGATCTTTCTTCCTATTTCAGTAGTTATTACTGAATAAAATCTATCTTTACTGCTTTAACTAGTGTCCAGATTTATTTATCTTTGACAAGATCAACCCCAGAGATTTTGTTTCAGTGGATCTAGGGTGGGGTCAAGGAATCAGGATTTTATAAAACTTCCAAAGGGCCTTCTGATACAGTCAGGACTGTGAATAACTGCTTTAGGTCCATGGTTCTCAAAGTATGTTCTCTGGACCAAGGATATTATCTTTATCATCTGGGAACTTGTTAGAAAGGCAAACGCTTAGGTCTCACTCCAAACCAACGGAATCTAAAGCTCGGAGGATAGGGCCCAGCAATCTGTGTTTTAACAGGACCTTGTGATGATTCTGATGGACTAAGGTTTGAGCACTATTGTTGTAGAGGGTTAAATTTGCTCCATGAAATATAATTAGGATTTGGTTAGTTAACTGTGACTGGGAGCCTAGTTATGTCAGTAAACATTAACCTGAAGAATGTGTCTGGAAAATTTCCTATTCTTGGTCCTCTCCTTCCCCCTCCTTCTCCTACCACCCCCTGCCCCCTCAGTTTTCTCTCAAAATGAAAGCTAGAAGGATCCTGGTCCACCAATGCTCTTAGAAACCTTCACTAATCTTTGAAATTATAACACAATTGCTAAATGGCCATGACAAAATTGGCCATTGGAAAGGGTGAGTGGAATCTAGAGCTTATGAAATGGATTATTATCTTCCTCCCTCAAAAAATTCCAAGGTATCCTAAAATGTGTTCTTTGGCTAACATTTTTGTAACTGGGTATTTGTTTCGAAGAGAAAGACTTGGAAAGAAAAAAATGATTGTATTTATATGTAACTGCCTTTCCTTTCTACTTCGATAGATGAAGATTAAGTGTGTTTGGTCCCAGAATATGCAGCATGAGGCCTTTGTGGGCCTCTTCCTTCTTACCACCAGAGAACCAGAGGGATGTTAGGGATGCTGGTAACCTTTCCTTCCTGACGGAGAAGGTCATTGAGAAAGGGTACAGGAAGAATGACTATTTTTCTACATTCTGCTGTAGCCAGTGACAGGCATCATGGCACTTTTAATTCATTCCTTCATCTTGTTTGGAAAAGCTTATCTATATGGAAAAACACATTCCACAAAAAGAAGTCTTTGCTTCTGGAAACATGTGTTTCAGGAAAAGAAAAGGGGTATGAAGAAGCTTTATTTTGGGCAAATATATTCTCCTGTTTTTCTAAGTTAAATATTTATGTAGTTTTGCAAAAAATACACACACACACACGCACACAATTCTTTCAAAGAATAGAAAATAATCCTTAACTTTGGAAACAAACAGATTTTGGCAAAAGAGATATATCTCTGTATTTTTTACATTAGGATTTTTATTTTGTAAACATGTAATAGTTTCTAGAGTTTTGCCTCACAAAATTAGCAATATAATTTGGGGAGATGCCATTCCTGGAAGGCATCAACAATTTATGTCCTCGAAGAATTATCAGACCCACTTATTCTTCAAACAACCAAAGTACTCATGAGAAATTTATTTAATTTTCACTTATATTAATGCATCTTTTAACTGGCTTTGAAATTCTTCAATAATTTCCTGTAAAGAGTCTCAAATCTGGCTTGAACTACCATTGCCTCATTCGGCTGAGCATTAGACCAACAGGTTAAACCAGTCTCCCAGAATCTGTCTATTCCCGACCCCCATGTTTTAGCAGGCAAAAGTAAGCTTGGTTGGAAGAGGCAGGGGTGGTCTCTGCTCAGTTGAAGATTATTATTTCCCTGTACTGCCTCTCCAGTGATATTATCCCCCAATCCACCTTGAAATCCTAGAGACATTTCTACAAGGTTCATTACTCCACTTCATTGAGCAACAGGTCCTGTTAGTTAAACCTTAAAAAAAAAATAGCAGCAGCAAACAACAATTTTAGTAGCATTTCCCAATTCCAGTCTGTGACCCATCTGTGAACTTTCCACATTAAGAATGGTGGTAGTGTATAAAGAAAATTCTAAACTCTTTGAAACCTTGTGACTGTCAGTATTCATGGGCAGGAGAAGCAGCTGAAGAAGAAATTCCTGTTCTGTAACTTAATATATGTATATGTTTTAGTTTATAAAGCCCTACTTGTGGCACATTGTGGATATACATCTCATAGGAGGATAATACAGGTACCAGGCTTCAACAAACTGACAGTGGGGTCTGAAGGGAGGAAGCAAACATGTAAAACAGTAACTAATTGTGAAGCAGGATACAATATTCAATAACAGAGATTTAGGCATAGAGCTAAGGGAGCAAGGAGCCAAGGGTAACCAACCATGGGTCCTGACTGAAGGGAGGTTTTATGCAGTAGCACCTGTAGCATACAGACTCAGGTTCAAGTAAACATACTGTAAGAGGAGAAAGCAAGGCTCAAGTGGAACAGATTCAATAATGTATATGAAAGTCCTTGGCACATGGTTTCCCTTATTGTTGTAAGAAGCAGTTAGCATTTGAGTTGAGCTCTGAAGGATAAAAACCTGAAAATGAAGAGAAGGGTATTCTAGCTGAGGGAACAGCATGGAGATAGAAGTTGACAGTTTGAGGCTCAAGAGTGAGGTGGGGAATGATTGATGGTATGCTTCCAGCCAACTGCCTGGAGAGAGAAAACAGGACGCAGGGATTTAGGTTAGACAAAGCACTGGGGACTTTGTGTAACATGCCATGGAGTTTGGAGCAAATGAAGAAAAAAAAGGTGGCTAGGTAATTCCCCACATCCCCTTTCAGACACATCACCTTTTCTCTGGTCCACAAACACCAAAGGAAAACATGAAAACCAGCATGTTCTAACAAACAAGGACACAAGTGTTGTAGTTCATTGTGAAATAGTCCATCATTTCTACCCACCCAGACCCCTCTCCTATCAGTGCCACCACCCCTTCTATGGGTTACAACACCATTAACTCCACCTCACTATGTCTGACAACCTCCCTCTGAACCAGCTCAGGCTGCCACAGTCACCAAGCACCGCAGGTAAAACTCAAGCAAGGGAAATGTGTCAGAAAGTAATTGCACATGTCCTGTGGAGAATGTTATGCTTTGTCCATTAAGGAATTGTGTGGAAAAGATACACATCAGCTGATGGATTTAGATGGTGGCTGGTAGTCAATAAATATTGAGTTTTAATTGTTTGTAAGTTATGGGATTAAAATAAACTCTGCCACTTTTTGTTGTGTGGGTCTTCATAAGTCAATTTGCTCCGTAAGTGGTATTAAGAACTTTCAGGAACAATTAGGGTGTTTTCAGTTTTGAGCCTAAGTGCTCAAATTTACCACCTCCCTCATTACCATTTTAATGTTTATTTAATTTTAAGAGAGAGAATGAGAGCACAAGCTGGGGTAGGGAGGTGGGGGGGGGGGAGAGGGAGACAGAGGATTTGAAGTGGGCTCCAGGATGTCAGCACAGAGCCTGACACAGGACTGGAACTCACAAACTGTGAGATCATGACCTGAGGCTGAAGTCGGTCACTTAACTGACTGAGCCACCCTGCTCCCCCTCATTACCATTTTAGTATTATTTGAAAAAATAACAAACATGAGATTTTTTTCCTAATTAAAAGATATTATATATTATATAGAATTTGGAAAGTACCAAACTCCCAGTCTTTTAAAATCCTCCATTTAATAATAATCAGACTCACCTGTGTTAACTTCCTATTGCTGCTGTAACTAATTACTACAAATTTAGTGCCTTAAAACAACTCAGTTTGTAGGGTACCTGGGTGTCTCAGTCAGTTGAGCATCTGACTCTTGGTTTCCACTCAGGTCATGATCTCAATTTCGAGAGTTTAAGCCTCGTGTTGGGCTCTCTGCTGACAGTGCAGAGCCTACTTGGGATCCTCTCTCTTCCTCTCTCTCTGTCCCTCACCCACTCATGCTTGTGCTCTCATTCTCTCTCTCTTAAAACAAATCGACTTAAAAAACACACACACAACTCCATTTTTTTATAGTTCTGGAGGTTAGAAATCTGATCCAAGTCTCAATGTGCTAAAGTTAAGGTGTCAGCAGGACTGTGTTCTTCCTGGAGGTTTTAGGGGACAGCCTATTGCCTTCCCTTGTCCAACTTATCAAAGCAGCCCACCTTCTTTGGCTTGTGGCCCCCTTCCTCCATCTTGAAAGCCAGCAGCTTTTCATCTCTGATCATTGCTCCTTTATAGTCACAGCTCATCCGTTCTCTCTTCTGCCTCCTCCTTCCACTCTTAAGGGCCCTTGTGATTACGCTGGGCCTACCTGAATAACCCAGGATGGTCCAGGATAATCTATTTACTGATCAGCACCTGCAAACGTAACTCCTCTTGCCATGTAAAACACATTCACAGGTTCTAAGGATTAGGACATGGATATCTTTGGGGGGCTGGGGAGTATCATTATTCTACCATAACCATAATCTCTATTCAGAATCAATAATCATAAATACCTATAATTTCCTAATCTTTGTCAAAATCACATATATGCAAATATGAACTGTATGTAATAGACTCTTTCCTGCTTTAAAGTAGGATAATGTCCATGTTGGGAATAGGGTTTTCTGAATAGCTATAGACCGTGGTTTCAGTTTTCTGAATAACATGTAGGTCATTCTCCTCTGGTTTATAATCAATAAAACTACTTTGAATGTAATAAGTAGACACTGAAGAGTCAATAAAGATGTCCCTGCCTATTGCCTTTTCTCCCTTCAGAAGACAGAGGAAGTGGAGTGAATATATTAGTGTATGCTGACTTAGGAGCCAGTTGAATTTGTCAAGAAGTTTTAAAACTTTCTTCCTGGGAAGAACCAGAGTTGTTCCAATGAAAACAGGAGCCACTGGCAGTAATGAAACTTGGATATGTTCACACTTGTAACACAACACAGCTTAGCCTCCTGAGTTCTGGGAAAAAGAAAAGAACTTATTTATACATTCTAATAATTTGTCTGAATGGGCAACTATTTCCTTTCTCCTGCAGTGTTCTACAATTACACAAATGTAAAGAATAGTACTCTTGATATCAGATATTTTTCTGCTGGCAGGTTACTCATGAGTCATCAAAGATTTTATAGGATTGTCCTCACAGACTATTCTCTAGGTAGGGAGTCGAAAGCAGTATAGCAATTCATTCTTGGAAACATTTCAAAATGGCATTATCTGTTTGAGTAATCAAGTAAAATCATGTGGAGTTTACTTTGAGTACCTTAATTCTAACTGCAAAGGGTATGCCATTTATTTATAGAGCACCCTTTGCCCAAAGACTGTAAGTCACTGAATTACTAAGTTATCCCTTAAAAGACAGGGAGGAAGAGACATTTTGGCAAAGTTAATCTTATGTGGTGATAAGGGAGAAGGTCTCTCATTCCAACTTTTCTCCCTTTCTCATCCCCCAAATTCCAAACTGGTGCAAGGATGGGTGGCAACTAAGGTCAGATATAGGCGATAATAGGAGTCACTTTTTTCAATTCAGGTGTGACCTGGGGTCTCCTTGTCCCCTGAGGTATAGCTAAAATGAAATCAATCCCCCATTTCCAAGGCTTGTGGCTGATTTCTCTCAATTCCCAGGCACTTTACAGTCTCAAAGGCACCTCTGGCTCCACACTTTTGTGTCCTCGGTTTATGGATTATTTCAGTGTCACGTGCTTTTGCCTTTGTTCAGCAGCACATGGACTCAGATGTCACATTTAGGTTCTTTCCTGTTTTCACCCCTCTGCCCTGCCTCCTCCACATACACACCACACTCACAGGGTGGTTTGCTCGGCCATTCTCTTTACCAAGATGGAAAGACAGAAGTAGAGACCTTGCCAAGGGAATTTGCACTCCTCCACCCTTCCTCCTTCACCTGGTGCCCCAGTTTTATGTCAACATCACTGGCCTCCTCCTCTCTCTTAGAGCCAAAACAAATTCCTCTCGTTTTGTCATGCAGAACCAGTCAGTCCTTTCTTTTGTTGCCTCAGCACCTTCTCACAGTCCTCAACGTTCACCTACTCCAAATGGTCTACCGGATATTTCCTAAGAATTCTAGTGCCAGCTCCTAAGATAAAATATAGAGGGTTAAAATTTTTATTAAACTCCAGTATTTTCAGCCCAGAGAAGACTAATGTTTCTCTTATTCAACAAATATTTTTTTGTGTGCCAGGCATGATTGCCAGAGCTGGGAACCCAGCCGGGGAGTTAGACAGTCCTGAACCTCATGGAGTTTGTTTAAAACCTTTCTTAAAAGCTGAGAACAATCTGAGGGTTGATGGGGGGTGGGAGGGAGAGGCGGGTGGGTGCTGGGTATTGAGGACGGCACCTGTTGGGATGAGCACTGGGTGTTGTATGGAAACCAATTTGACAATAAATTTCATATTAAAAAAAAAAACAACCTTTCTTCTCCATAAGACAAACAATGATGTGAATAATTAACAACTGTAGTAAATACCACAAAGGAGAATTGCTGAGTATTACCTCCGAGGGTGTGGTTGTGGCAGAAAGGGGTGAGAGTTAGAGGAAGTTTTCCCCTGATGACTTTTAATGCGCCCGGGATTAGAAAAGCCTGGCTTACTCCTAGACCAATGTTCTTTTCCCTGCAAATGCTGCCTCTGAAGACACAACTAAGGTAGGAAGGACAACATTTGTTAAGTTTCTGTCCTGAATTAACAAATCAATTTAACAAACACTAAGGGTCTGGCATGTGCCTAGTACTGTGCTTATCTACAGCCTCGAGGGGATGACAAAATATACAGCAACAACACAACAAAAAGAATGAAGGATGTTTTTGGACAGTATGAAGGGCAGTAACTGAAACTGGTGGCAGAGTGGCAGATGGTAACAGAAAGCCTTACCAGGTGCAGAGGCCCAGATAGTGAGGAGCTTGCTAAAGAGTGTCTAGCTAAAGGTAAGCTATGTTTAGAGTTCCTGAGGCCGAAACACATTGTTGGCTTGTCTGACCAGAGAAACAATTATGCAAGGCCAGAACAGATGAGAGGAAGAGAGATAGGAGGTTCTTGGTGTGGAGCCAGGACCCCGCTTAGGTAGGGTTCTGTAGGCCAGGGGAGGAGTTAAGGTCTTTTCCCCCAAGAGTAAAATGAAGTTATCAGTAGGGGGAGCAACTTATCTCATTTACATTGTAAAAGGTCATTCCAGGTACAGGATAGAAAATAGATTGTTTATCACCTTTTTATAATAAACAACCCAAACATCTATTTGAGACCAGGAAACTGAAAGGACCTCATGAAAGACTGCCTTTTTGCTGCCTCTGTTCTCCCCCACCTTACACAGGCCTAATAGAACAGATTATGTATGTCCTCTTTGTAAAACTCAAGGCATTAATGATTTCTTTAGAGTCTTCCAGCACAATAGAGAACACCTAAGGAGTGACCAGGCAGAGTTATCATGAAGATTGCCCAAAAGCACTGACTCACCAAGACCCCTGGCTCCAAGGCATATGTGACCTACAGAAGACACCTCAACACTCATCTTTGCTCCTGGATGCCTGAGCAGACACACACACTGGACCACAATCCTCAGTACAAACCCCAGGTCCCAAGCAAAGACAAAGCTCACCCTTCTTTCCTTTCTGAGTCTCCCAGACACTCTGTATCTGCATTCTCTCTAGGTCTTCAATACCTTCTGCTCTCACTGCCTCTCGACTCAGGTTTGATTTCTATCCTGTGCAAAGCCAAGGGCCCTCTTGGTGGGTCCTGAAAGAATCCCTTCCGTATCCTCGGACCCAGCCAGCCTGCATCATATTGATGCAGGTTTGGTTAAATAAATTATGATATGGAATATTGTGAAGCCCTCAAAATGATGACATGTCTATTGTTGACAAGGAAAGATGTCCACATTTTAGTAACTGGGGGAAACAATTAGGTTACAGTATAGTGAATAGAGCTTTCATAAGTCTGGAAACCAAAAATGTTTATATTATTTATCTCTGGGTGGTGACAATATAGAATATTTTTTTTTCATTTTTGCTTACCTATATTTTCTAGTTTTTCTACTGGAGTAACGAAAAAAGGCAGATAAAAATAAGCTCATGAGACAGAAGATTAGAATATGGCCTGACAGAGAAAACATTTAAATACAGTACTGTGGCATTTTCATTTACCGAGAATTATATTTATAGCTTACTTCAAAACATGAATACTTTGCAGCACATTTCAAATGTTATTCTGTAAAATTTATAATGAAAGACTAAAAGTGTGATCACAGATATTGTTCCTTAAAATTAAAATTCATCGTAGTTCTCTTTTCTCTGCATGTGTCATTGTCTTTGGTCATACATTTTCTCAAACCCAAGTGAAGATTTTTCCTCACTCGAATGCCAGTTTTAGGGAGTGCTCTGTGTTGCCTTGCTTTATTTTTTAAATTAGGATTGGAAAACGTTTCTATCGTTGTTCCACTTAAAATTTCCAATAAAAACAATTTGAAGAATGGGTAACTCCGACTCAGTGGAATATATTTGAGCTCCTGATAACTTTTATAAGTTTTTCCTCTACTTTTGCTCTGGAAGTATTGCACAATTCTAGACTTCTTTTTGTTCAAGGTTGACACTGTTGGATGATATTTTAGGTCCTTCAAATATTAGCTGTTCAGTAACAGTAGCACACCCAAATGTCAATGGGCCAGTATTTCTGATTTTCTGACTGTAGAAGTGTGGGGGTGAGTTCCTGCAATCTTGGTCTTTCTGAACCCCCCTGTTTAATTCCAAAGGATTCCTCTGAATTTTAATTTTCATATCATGTTTTATAATAGTAGATTGTTACAAATGTAATCAGGTTTTTGACTTGTATGCTTGTAAAAACTGAAGGTTATTTTTCTTGTTCATTCCTGTCTTTTTGAAATGATTTTCTATTGCGTTGTATAAAATAATTTGGATTGCCCAGATTCTCCAATGATCTGTGTAATAATTTAAAATAAACTATGTACAAGATAGACACCTTATTAATTGTGCTAAAAGGAAATAAGGAAATAAATAGCAAACAGCTATTTTAATAGCTAGGCAGCTTTAATGCTTTCTGATTCAGTAGCCATGGAGACACCCTTCCATTAGGCCAAAGTGTTGTCACATAGGGGTCCTTGGTAGCAGTCTCTGAAAATGTTTTATAACACAGCTATTACTTTTATTATAATTTGTTTATGCAGGCTATCAAACTCTGAAAAAAATGTCTTTAACAAAACCTTGTGCTATTGGTAGAGCAAAGATACATTTCAGTTCATGTGATCATAGTGATGAATTCAAATTTTAGTGGAGTATGAATGAATCATAGCCATGAGGTTTACTATACTACTTTTAGACCACCTCATTTAATAAAACATAGATCACTGGGCTACCTAGCCACTGAAATGCTATACCCTTGGTTTATATCAGAATCTAAGTCACCTCTAGCATTTTTATGAAGTTTTATGGTGTCCAAAGCCATTTCACATATACTACGGACACAATGTTTCCAAAGATGTCCTTAAACTTTAGGTGGTAGATATGCAAAATAATAATACACAGTATTTATTATCTCATGAAGCCTAACTTCTCAGCAGCCATAGTTTTCTTTTTTTCTTTTTTTTTTTTTTTTTTTTTTTTGTCTTTGGGCACTTTTTTTTTTTTTATTTTTTTTTTTATTTTTTTTTTTTTTTTTTATT